>NC_056750.1:432124350-432344350 GCF_019279795.1 Protopterus annectens | reverse complement strand
TAAAAGGCATTACATTATGTCTGTGCTCCAATGCCTTTGCGTTTTCTGTTAGTGGACCAACAGCTTAAATTTTTGATGAATGCAAATAATAAATCCAATGAGGACAAGATGAACATGGAGTGTGTGTGTGTGTGTGTGTGTGTGTGTGTGTGTGTGTGTGTGTGTGTTACCTGTATGAATGATGTTCAAATATATACTTCAAATGGCACTGCATATAGTTAGCTGTGTAACGCATGTATATTGTGGCAGTGAAGAGAAGTGTGGATGTTTCATGAATATGCGGCATGGATATAACTGACTTGGTCCAAGCTGCATGTTCAGCAACTCCAGCATTTGTCATGCATTTTCTTCCACATTCTTATTAATTAAAAAAATACTTGAATAGTTATGAACAGGTGCTGAATATTACTTTTTACAAGGTAAACCATTTATTTATTTCCCTACTTCAAATGATTACTATTTCCCCTTTTAACATGTTAGCGTTTGATTCTTTTAGCTACATATGAAATTAAAGCCACTTATTTGCATTTAGAGTTTAAAATCTTAAACTATTCATTTTTATTTAAAGTTAATCATTATTATGATGAAACTTATGTTAGGTAGCAGACTTGGTTACCCTGGCACAGTTGAATAATGTACTATTAAATATAATACAAGATGTAACAAATGACACAAAGAGGCACTTTAAGTTACATTCTGGGTTCTTAAAATGGTCCAGCTTTGTGCTAATGATAGTATACTTGACATGTAATAGCACCCAGGAAAGACATCCTATGTTATAAACAAAGTATAAAAATATAGTTTCTTACATATATAACAGTTATTATTGAAATGTTATCAGATAATTAGAGTAACATTCACACAAGTTAAACCTGAATCACATATAACTGTCATTCGTTTAATGCAAGTTTATATGCTATGTCTCCTTTAAAAAATGACAGTCCGCTTTACATTAAACATCTCATACAAAGAGTGCTTATTGAATCATTAAATGTTATTTCTTTAAATACAATAGCTTTTTAGTGGTTATCATACTTTGAAACAGTTTGTTGATTTTTTTAGTGGTTTGGGTGGGTCTGAGGGATTGATATATAATGTAGAGGTGGCTTTGACTCACTCATGAAAGTTTTTGTGTGAATTGTACCTGACAAACTGTTCATTTGCAAGCCCCTGTCATGAGGACCAGCTTGAAGCAGCTTAACTTAAGTATAGTCATAAGCACTTCTGTGATGCTGCGGAAGTTCTGAAAATTCTAAAAACTGTCCAGGTTACTTCTTCCTGTCTAAAAGTAAATAATCATAATATTTTGAATAATATGCTAAGATGCCAATGAATACAAATTAGATAATAAGCAAAAGACAGTGAACTGCATTCTAAACTGCTGTCAGTTACTAAATAGTTCTGAATGTTTGCGGTATACCAAAAGGGCAGTTCAAATACTAGCCTATAGAATGACACGTCTGATAAAAAAAATTTGGATTATGTTTCCTGTTATTGTGTCTCTTTTTAATGATAACAAAACATCTCAGAATAACTTATTATGGAAAGTTTGAATCTTAAAAGGGAAGATTTTTCAGATGTTTGTTCAGATACTATTAGACATAACATGTAAGGAAAAAACAGGACTGATTCTAACAGTAGTACTAAATTAAAGAGAATCAAATATATAAGGGTAATTATAAATGCTCTATTATATGATACTGTACACTAGGATTACAGCTAAAATATAAAACCTTGCAATATACTAACAGTACAAGACATAGTATACAAACAGAAATAGAAAGAGATCAGAATAAGTAAATATTTATATAGTTAAATATAAATAAGCCTACAAGGGTGGGAGGTTGTCATAGTGGTTAAGGTATTCACCTTATAGGCACAAGGTGCAGGGTTTGATTCTCACATGAGGTAATTGGCTGGGCTTGGAATGGCCCATAGGACAATTACCTGGTACTAATTTATGAACTTATGATCAACTCTACACAGTAAATAAAATATAAAATCATCTGACCTATAAAGTAATAAATATGAAAATAACTGACTTCCTCCCTACAGTAGACCAGGAGATACTGTGAGGTACAGAGAAAGATGATTGTAGAGATATTTAGTTTGGTCAACTTATAATAAAGATTCTGAACACTTGTTTAACCTTTCTTATTCATAATCACTCATTGATGGGCTTTTTTAAGATGATGCATACTATAAATATAAGACACATTAATATAAATCCGAAGTATGAACTAAGCATTGTTAGTCTAATGGAGAGTTTGAGAGGTAGATTTTTTTGTTTTTTTCAACAAACTAGGAATGCATCAGTCCATGGTAGAATGTTTTAGGGTCATATCCTTAAGCAATTTTTTTATTTGTTTCAAACGTTTTGTCCATAACTGAAGATTTCATATTGTTATATATTACAGCAATAACTGACTCCATGATGTGGTATATTGACGATTTACCCACGGTTGGTGTGGTTTAATCACAAGGGCGAAGCCCAAATGATTAAATAAAGCCAAGCTAGGTTGTTTCCCTAAAATAAATTATCAGCACTGAAAAGGAGGCTTAGCATGTCAGTAGCCAGAGTTACTTCATACTCTACACACTGTAAAGTCAGAACTAATAACATAAGAATAACTTGAGCTCATATGTGGTTATGCCACTGGAGCAAATAGATGCATTAGAAGAAGGCACTGAATTACTGGACATTAAAAGCCAGTAGTTCATAATAGTTGTTGTTTGTCTTTTCGGCTTTTCCCGGTTAGGGGTCGCCACAGCGGAACTCCGGGCCGCTAATGATTGGCAGTAGATTTTTTTATGGTGCCGAGTTGCCAGCCCGACGCTCAACCTTCAGCAAAGGCACACCCATTCACGCATGTCTTTCGGAGGCCACTCGACCGCGGGGAGGACATGCAGACTCCACACAGAAGGCACTCCAGCCGTGAATCGAACAGGAGAACCTCTTGCTGTGAGGTACCAACGCTACCGCTGTACCACCGCGGCACTGTGTAGTTCACAATAGTGAAAGGAGAAAATTAATTATATACTGTTGATTTTTTTAAGGCAACCAAAAGCAAAACATTCTAGTGTGTACCTTTTCAACCAAAAGTTTACTTTTATGAAACCAGCAGTTTTAGGTGAACAGCTGTTAAGCCTGCCAGGTCAATGTGAATACTGCAAGTAAACAAGATGTTTGTAATTCACATAATCTTACTGAGGCTACAGTTAACATTCAATATGGAAATTGATTATGTTGATCAAATGGCCTAAAGACAGGAATTATGTCTGTGCCAATGGCATCAAAAATTAATGAACAAATCTACATTGTCATCAAGTTTGGCTAGCATTAATAAGATGCACAGTTCAACGGCTTGGTGTCCTAGTGAGTGAAGGGTCAACTGAGGTCACCAAAACTACCGTACCTCCTGCTGAATGCTGCAATGCCATAACAACAAGAGTATGGTAAGACAGACACCAGTATGCCACTTGAACTGGTACGCAGTAGTAAACTGGGTTCAGCAAAAGGCTTGAGTAAACCCTAACAATGACTGCAGCTTGCAGCTCACCACATATTCCCTGCCCTTGCAGCATGGACCTATAGCCACTCCTGGAAGAATTGAAGATGAGTACTAGGAATGAGGTGCATTTAAAAATGAATTTTGAAGACCTGCAAAGGTTAGTCTTGCTACTCGAGGAGTTGCAGGGGAAATAAATCCTGAAGGATCTGTAGCTGTTGGGGAGTGCAATAAAATGCTGAAAGTGGAGTACACCATAGCAAAATGATAGCTTGTTTTGGGTAACAGAAGTAAATGCATAACTCCATGTCGGTGGTGCCAACAAAGCAGACTCTAGCATCTAAACAGTAAAAGGGGAAAAAAAGAAGTTATGTACTCACCATAACGTTCCATCTGAGTTGTTGTTCTTCATTTGTCTTCAACCTGTGGGTTCCCAGATCCGTCCTGGATCTGACTCGGCCGCATATCCAGCATCTGATCTGAGCTCAAAGCCCCCCCCTACTCATAATGCTCCTGTCCCCTTCCTCCTTTCAGTTCAAGTTTGCTGCCCAATCTAGTACTCTCATCTGACCCAAAAGAACCTTGTTCCTACCAGAAACAATAGACAAGGATAAGGATAAGAGGCACACTTAAGGTGACCACCTCCTGTAGTTGTAGGAGCAACAAACAGTTCACACAAGGCTGGGAGAAGGAGGGAGGGACAGCTGAAGACAAATGAAGAACAACAAGTCAAATGGAAAGTTATAATGAGTACATAACTTCTTTATCTGAAGTTGTTTTCATTTGGCCTTCAACCTGTGGGACAGAGTCCCCAGGTACTAAACATCTGTGAGGCCCTCATGGAAGGATATTCCAGAGCACGGTGGAGCCAAAGGATGCCCTGTTCATGGATACAATGTCCAATTTATAATGTGAGATGAAGGTATGAGATGAAGACCAAGTAACTGCAGAACAAATATTGTCTAACGAAACTCTGGACCAAAAGACCGCTAAATGGCCATAGATCTGGTGGAATGTGCTTTCACATGACTTGGCAGGGAAATCCCCCTGACAGAATACACCAGAATGATACATTGGGGAAATCCAACGGGTGATAGTAACCTTAGATATTGGTTTCCCTAAAAAGGATTTGCCGTAAGAAATGAAAAGTTGGTCAGATTTACGAAAGTGTTTTGTCCTGTGCAGATACAAACGTAACTGCCTGTGCGCATCCAATAAATGCAATTTGTATTCTCCCATATTTTGAAAATTTGGAAAGAAGACCGGGAGATTGATCACTGATTAAAGTTGGCCTCTGAAGCTACTTTAAGAAGAAAAGATGGATTAATGCACAAGCACACCCTGCCCTTATGAAAAATCATATAAGGGGCTTTGACCGACAAAGCTTGAAGTTCCGAAACTCTGCTGGCAGAAGTAATGGCAACCAAGAATGCAGTCTTCCAGGACAGAAAAGTACAGTTTTGTACCTACCATAAATGTAGATGTTCGAGGATCCACATTGCTGCAGTCCTAACTATTGGGTAGTCCGCTGTCCAGTCGGCCCGAATACCAAAGTATATGGCTGACGTCGGTCAGGGCGCATTAGACTGACGTCAGTACGTCAGGGTACTAATGCGCATGACCGACGTCATATCCTCAGTCTTTTCTTGCCCCAGATGTCAGAAGACCCTGAAAAGCTAAGGCCAAAACCAAAAATTCCAAACATACCTGCACCAAAAATATGTACAATATATACAAAATTACCAGAATATAACCTCACCTACACAACCACCCCTAAACACAGAGGGAAGGAGGGAGGGTAAATTGGACTGCAGCAATGTGGATCCTCGAACATCTACATTTATGGTAGGTACAAAACTGTACTATGTTCTTCATTCCACATTGCTGCAGTCCTAACTATTGGGTAGAATCCCAAAGCAGAGGTAAGGGAGGCTGGCAAATCATAAGGAAGCAGGAACTGACAACATGCCTTGCAAAATAGCTGTGGCAAAACCAGCCCTAGACTTAGAGTAGAGAGGAAGGTGATAATGCTTAGAGAAAGTATGCACTGAACTCCAAGTAGCTGCCTCCAAAATATCCTTAGTTGCCACCCCCCTAAGAAATGCTGTTGAAGTGGCAGTAGCCCTAGTGGAATGAGGCCGAATCCCAGCTGGAATCTCCTTGCCATGATGGGAATAACAAAATGCAATGCAAAACCCAATCCACCTAGAAATAGTTTGTTTTGACACAGGCTTGCCCTGAACTCAAAGCAAAAGAAACAAACAACTGCTGAGACTGCCTAAAATCCTTAGTCCTGCTCAAATAATAACGTAATTGCCTGTGTACATCTAAAGTGTGCAAAATCTTTTCCCCTTTATTTTGGGGATCTGCATAAAAAGTAGGCAAATGAATAGTTTGGTTTAAAGCCACACTAGAAACCACCTTAGGCATAAAGGAAGGATTAGTACGTAAAGATACCCTATCCTTATGAAAAATCAAAAGGCTCTACCGCCATAAGGGCCTGCAACTCAGAAACCCTTCTTGCAGAAGTAATGGCCAACAAAAAGCAGTCTTCCATGACAAGTATTTCAATTCAGCAGTAGCCGAGGCTCAAAAGGTTGTAGAGTAAGTTTCTCCAACACAAAATTGAGATCCCAAGCAGGAGTAGGAGCTCTACGGGGGTCTTATATTCTTTGCCCTCTAAGAAATTGCTTGAACAAAGGATGCGAAAACAATGGTGGGTCACAATCATAGTGAGCTGAAATTGCTGCAGCATGAATCTTAATGGAAGAGAAAGACAAACCTTTGTCCAATAACTCAGTAAGATATTGAAGAGCCACACTCAAATTAGGCTCAGAAATCTCCAAATTGTTTGCTGCACTCCAAAATAAAAATCTCTTCCATTTTTCTGCATACACTTTCCTTGTACTAGGTCTTCTGGCTTCCATAATCACATTTAAAACTTGTTGAGGAAGTTGAGACCTGCTGTCTTTCAAAACAGAATATGCCAGGCTGTTAGATGAAGAGATTGAAGCTTGACATTGAGCAGGTGACCGTCCCTCTGAGACAACAGGTGTGGAATCAAGGGTAAAGGCCATGGAGGCTTCCTTACCAGACTCCTCAGTAATGGGTACCAGTGCTGCCGAGGCCAATCTGGAGCTATTAAAATCATCCTTGGCTTGTCTTGTCTGACCTTTAGAAGCACCTTTGGGAGAAGAGGCAGAGGTGGAAAAGCATACACATGAAGATTTTTCCAACTGAAAGAAAGAGCATCCACTTTCCAAGCTGTGTGATGAAACCTCTTTGTGCAAAACTTTGGCAGCTGGTGGTTTAGTGGAGAAGCGAACAGATCTATGTCTGGAGTTCCCCATGACACTGTCAATTTTTGAAATACATGAAGATCCAGTTTCCACTCGTGGGGATCCATGATTTGTCTGCTTAACACATCTGCTAAGGAGTTCTGTGCTCCCGGCAGAAACCTTGCCTGAAGAGTTAGTTGCAAGCTGAGCGCAGTCTCCCATAAAATCATTGCTTGCCTGCACAATGGGTAAGAATGTGTTCCCCCTTGTTTATTGATGTACCACATGACAGTTGTGTTGTCTGTTAGAATCAACACCTACCCTGGAAGAAGTAACTCCTTGAAAGCCATTAATGCAAACTGGACTGCTAACATCTCTTTCATGTTGATATGTAGATGCTGTAGTCTGGCAGGCCACTTGTCTTGTATCCACTTTCCATTTAGATGAGCTCCCCAAGCAATGTCTGAGGCATCTGTCGTTAGAATCTGACTCGCCTCTGGCCGGGTCACAGAGAGTCCCTTGTTTAGGTGACATTCCTGAGCCCACCACAAAAATTCCTTTTGAATGCAAGGTATTATTTGAATGACAGTGTCCAAATCCTGGCAGTGCTGTGTCCATACATTTTTGAGATACCATTGCAGCTTCCTCATATGCAGTTTGGCATTGGGAAGCACCAGAATACAAGATGCCATGAACCCTAAGGCTTGAAGGACTGTCCTTGCAGTCAGCCCGGACTGAAGAGATAGTTGATGGAAGTAACTGGAAAGATTCTTTTGTTTGTCCGGGGTTAAAAGGCCATCTGGGCTGCTGTATTCAGTCTCACACCCAGAAAGCACATGTCTTGAGAGGGTACTAGACTGGACTTTATTTCGTTCACAGAATACCCTAGGCATCTTAGCACTGCTATGACATAATCCAAATGCTGTAGAAGGTCTTCCTTTTCTTGAGCTAGAATCAGGCAGTCGTCCAAGTAAGGATAGATTTGAATTCCTTTTAGCCTGAAGTAAGCTATCACTGGAGCCAGAACCTTTGTGAATACTCTGGGCGCAGTGGATAAACCAAAGGGCAATGCAGAGAACTGATAATGAGAATTTCCAGCTCGAAAACGCAGATACTTCCTGCAACTTAGTCTTATAGGCACATGAAGGTAAGCTTCCTTGAGATCTAAAGTTACCATCCAGTGATCCTTGCCCAGCAGAGGTAAAAGCTGTTGTAACGTCAACATTTTGAACTTGGGAATGTCCGGATAAGTGTTGAGGATAGATAAATCCAAAATTGGCCTCCACGTGTTCCCCTTCTTCGGTACTAGGAACAGGCGAGAATAAAATCCTAGGCCCCTTTCTGGCACAGGAACTGGCTGAATGGCCCCTATGTGGAGCAACAGAGAAATTTGCTTGTGAGCCTCTTGTCTTTGTAGAGGAGGAATGTCTGGCATGCCTTTGAAAGGAGGCATGGTATGGAAATAAAACCTGTAACCGTGGTGAATGATATCCAGAACCCATCTGTCTTGGGTAATTAAATCCCAATTTTCTTTGAAAAGAGACAGCCTTCCTCCCAAAGGTGCTGCCAGGTGAGAATGTACTGGCAGCTGAAAAGGCAGGTCATTGGGTCTGCTTACGAAAGGACTGACCCCTGCCCTCACCAGAAGTCTGAGCAGGGGAACTCCCTGTCCTAGGCCTAAAAGAACCTTGAGCTCTGCCCCTACCACGTCTAGACCTACCCCTAGACTGGGAATCATAAGCAGGATAAGTCCATCCCTTAGTAGGCCAATTTCTACTAAACTCGGAGGCTGCACCTGCAAAAATCCTTAACAGTTTGCATAGACTTAGCCTTGTCCTCCATTTTCTTTAAGACTGCTTCCACAGGCGAACCAAACAACACATCAGACTGCAAAGGAGCATCCAAAATCCTTGTTTTAACATGCTCAGCTAAATTCTGATCTCTCAACCAGGCATGCCTACGAAGAACAGAACCAGTGGCAGCCACCCTCGAGGAGGCCTGCACAGCATCAAAACCACATTGCAAGGAATGTTTACCCACCTGTTCAGACACATGAACTAAATCCTGCAACTCTTTACACTCAATACCTTCTGCCAGAGCATCCACCTTAGATTTCAATTGTGAAAGGAGATAATTCTGATATTTTAACATGTGAAACTGACAATTCAACGCCTCATGGCTAAAGTGGAAGAAGTATACACTTTCTTTCCCCATCTATCCAAAGCCCTTGCCTCTTTATCAGGAGGAACAGGATTTTTAACAACAGAGGCCTTCACACCTTTAGGCCCCTGAGAGACAGTTTCGGGTCTGCCCTAGGACTCTTAAAAGATACTTATGAGCTTCAGGCACCCTATAGTACCTATCCGGTTTAACTGGGGCAGGAGGCAAAGAATCAGGATTGAGGGAAGCCTCTGCAAAACATCTTCCACCACATTCAGAACAGGAGGTATAGCTAAAGGCCTATGCTGGGGTAAAACAAGAATTCCCTAAGCCTCTTCCTGGAATCAGAGAAATCTTGACCTTCCCATTTAAAATGCTCCCTCATGGAATGCAGAGTCTCTGAAAATGAAAAATCCTCAGGAGGAGAAGCTGAAGGAGTAGAATCATCCACATCAGAATCAGAATAAGGAGGATACTCCTGCAAGTCTTCAGCCGAAGACTCAGAAGCCTCGAACATTGCTCAAAACTCTCAAACTCAGGTTCCACCCTAGGCCTCTTATCAGGAGGGCATAGAACCTCTAATCATAGTAATCAAATCCTCTGCCATTTTAAGCATATGTTTCTTAGGCAAAGACCCTGAAGCACTAGGAGAAACCCCCACTGAAGATAAACTTGGCCTGCCTCTCAAAGAAGCCTTGGAAACAGAAGGGGAGGCTCTAACCACCTTAGGAAGAGAGGGAAGAACAGCCACCTGAGAAGCAGCCTGGCCTACTTCCTGCGAGGATACATCCTGTAACAGTAAAGTCTCTCGCTGAGACTCCAAAGAAACACCTGGCAAAACCTCCGGCTCCACTGAGCCTTCTAAAGATCCGACGTCTGGGACTGTCGGTTCTTCCACTCTAGGCTTTGCTGCTTTGTCCTTGCGCTTTTTGGCCGAAGCGGGCGGCGGAGCCTCCGACGGCATTTTATAATTACAACGCTTCCCAAAACTAACCTGGCACAGTCTAACCTTCTCTTAATAGTGCGTTTGTTAAATCTAGCACAAGAGCGGCATCCAACAACGTCGTGCTCAGGCCCTAAACAAGGTATACACAAAGTATGGTAATCCCTATGAGGTATCTGTTTCCCACAAGAAATACAGTTATTCACTTTTTCTGACATCCGGTTAAATACTGAGGCAAGAAAAACCAAAATATTCCCAACGGGTACTTAGCCAACTTTGATTCGGTCTGAAACTCTGTCTTCAGAAACTTTCAGAACGCCAACCTGCACTCGCAAAATTGCTTCTGCATCGGACCATGCGGCAAAAAAGACTGAGGATATGACGTCGGTCATGCGCATTAGTACCCTGACGTACTGACGTCAGTCTAATGCGCCCTGACCGACGTCAGCCATATACTTTGGTATTCGGGCCGACTGGACAGCGGACTACCCAATAGTTAGGACTGCAGCAATGTGGAATGAAGAACATCTGCAGATCCTCTGAAGCTGAAGGTTCAAAGGGGGAGGGGGGGGTGAAACTAAGGCCTGTAGTACTAACGCAAGATCCCACGGTCGTGTACAGTCCTTCACCGGGGGGTCAAAGAAGAAAGGTACCTTTGAGGAAGGCCTTGCAAAGCTTTGAAAATGCTAAGAAAACCATATTATCTCCAACATGATAATTAGTAATTGCAGCAAATTGAACTCTGACTGTGGAAAAACTGGCACCTTGTTGAAAGATTACAGTCAAACGTTCCAGCACTGTGGAAACTGGGACAGTGAAAGGATCCAATGCACACTGCAAAGCCCAGATAGAAAAACGTCTCCATTTGCTGGAGTACACCTTTCTGGTGGAAGACTTATGAGCCGCCACCAGGATTCTTTTGATGGGAGAGGATAAGCTGGGAGTCCTGACTATCATGGGAACTGCAGCAGCCAAGCTGTGAGCTTTAGACTGTCCAGGTCTGGATGGGGAATCTCTGAGGGATGAGAAATGAGATCCAGAACCAGATCCAATGTCTATGATGGAGCCACCAGATGAGACCACAGAGAGGGAAACCATACTTGGCGAGGCCAGAATGGGGCAATGAGGATTACTAGGCTCCCCAGACTACAAGCTTTCTGAAGGAATTTTGGTATTACGGGAAGCGGAGGACAAGCATACAGAAGAATGTGGGTGGGGGCTAAGCATGAATCATAGGTCTCTGGGGGCTTCCCCTGGAAGGGGGGGGGGTTCATAGTGAAAAACTCACTGTATTTCGCACTGGAAGGAGAAGCGAAGAGATCGCAGCAAGGCTGACCCCACTTGTGAAAGATCTGTTCTGCTACTGAAGAATACAGAGACCACTCATAAGGCATCAGAATAGATCTGCTGAGCTTCTCCGCTAGAATGCTGGACCTCCTCGGGATGTGCATTGCCACCAGAAAACAGCCGGTGGAGATCACACACTCTCATACTTTCATGGCTTCGCAACATAGGGGATAAGATCTGGTTTGCCCCTGTTTGCTGATGTATCAGACCACCAACATATTGTCCGTCTGGACAGCAATTGTTCCTGAGGGAAAATGGACATGGAGAGCCTGCAACGCTAGAAGCACCGCCCTCATCTCCAGGACGTTGATATGCAATCTGGTCTTGTAGAGGGACCATACACCTTGAACTGTCCTTTCCGAACAGTGCTCCCCAGCTGGGAGGCGTCCGTAGTGACTGTGGCCATGGGGAAAGGTGAAAGAAAGAGATGACCCCAAACAAGGTCCAAGGAATGAATCCACCACAGAAGGGAGTCCCTGCACAATCGAGAGATTTGGACAGGGTGAGTCAACGGAAGATCTAACAAGGACCATTGTACTGCAAGGGTCCACTGAAGAATCCACACGTGAAAGGCACCAAGGTTAAGAGATTGATCGTGACCGCCATGGACCCCAATGCCCTTAATACTATCTCCGCTGTTGGGAACTGAGTTTGAAGAATGCAAGAAACATGTAGCTTCAGAGTGCATATCCTGTCTGGAGTAAGAAAAACTTTGGCTTGAATTGTGTCTAAATGCGCCCCAATGAAGTCTAACATTTGGACTGGTGCCAGAGATGATTTGTTGAGACAGATGGTAATGCTTAACCTCTGGGCTAGGAGGAGAAAGGAATCCCTCACTTGACAAAGTTGATGCCTGGAAGGGGCAGCGAGGAGCCAATCGTCCAATAAGAGGAATACTTGTATGCCCTGGAGTCTCAGGTAAGCCGCTACCATTGCCATCATTTTGGTGAACAACTTGGGGGCTGTGGTGAGACCAAAGGGGAGCGCTCTCAACTGGTAATGTTTGGTTCCTAGCCAGAAGGGGAGAAACCTCCAAGAGCGCCTGTCCATTCTGATGTGATAGTATGCATCCTGGAGGTCGATTGAGCACATCCAATCATTTTCCTACAGGAAGGGCAGGATAGATTGAAGGGTGACCATCCAGAACTTCGTCTTGCCAATGACAGGTTCAAGGTGGAGAGATCCAAAATGGGTCTTAGGTCCTGTTTTCTTTGGCACCAAAAAGAACCTGGAATAAATGTCTGATCTGGAGTGGTCTAGGGGGACAGGTTGGATGACTTGCTTTCTTATCAGCTTTGTGATTTCCAGTGCTTCATCCTCCCCTGTGCGTGGGTGGGACATCCCGGATGTGTTTGGGAGGTGGAGTTGGCTCTAGAATGGGGATTGCATAGCCTCTGGATATAATTCGCAACACCCATTGATCTTTTGTGACGGATTCCCACTACGTTAGGTATAGCGAGAGATGGCCCCCAACTGCCTCTGAAGATGAGCAGCCGGGCAACCCTTCAGGGTTGCTGGGTGGGTCTGTCCGAGAAAGGCTCTCAAGACCCGTAGTTCCTCAGGCCCCCTCTGCCTCTAGGGTGGCATCTATCAAACCCCCCTCTGCCCCTGAGGGAAGGGGAGTCCTGAACGTCCTGGGGAAAACTCTGAGATTTCCAGAACCACTTCTTCTTGGTCCCCCACTGATTCCTAAAGAAGGATCGTTGAAGGGCTGAAAAGCTGATCCTGATGGCAGACAGAATCTTCCTGTCCTTCTCACTCTGAACTAACGTGTCACGTACTGGCTTTCCAAAAAGGGAGGAACCGTTATACAGGGCATTGGTAAATGACTCCTTAAAGGGTTCCGAAAACTGACAGAGCCAGGCGTGTTACCTGATGGCAGCACCTGTCCAGGGGCCTCCAGCTTCCGTCAATTGCATGGGAGAGGAGATGCATAGAGGTATTCACAACTGAATTTAGGATGGCCATATGAGCGGAAAACACCTTCTTGTCCTCCGCCGACATGGACCCAGGGGTCGACTCAGTGATCTCCTTCACCAGGTCTTGCTGCAGCCGAATCACATGTGCCATGTAATTCAGCACCCATACAGAGAAGGTCGCTGAAGCGTACACCCACTTCCCGAAACAGTCCATTGTCCTTGACTCTCAGTCAGGAGAGTGGACCGTAGAGCTCTCCTGAGCGAGCTCCTTCATAGTGGCAGCCGCCACCACCATGCATCACCCTTGTCCGGACACTTGGGAATGGGCTCCACCCTGTCCGGTTCCTTCTACACCTGAGATGTAATGAGATCCACTAAGGAATCTACGGGAGGGGACACCCAGGAATAGAAGGTCCTGCACCAAATACCTCCAGGAACACTGACTCATCCAAGGAAGGTTTTTGGGTAGACCACCCCCTGTGCTGGAGAAGGAGTTCCATGATGTCTCCAAAGGAAACATAATTGGGGGGGTAACAGGGGGAACCTTCTTCTTCCTCCAAACCGGTGTCTTCGGTGACAGACTCTGGTGGGGAGTCTAAGTGCCTCCTTTTGCACATACGTTTGTGAGGGACCTTTTCAGTGGGGATCTCTGGGGAGGACTCACCAATGTCTTGCTGTTCCCAAAGGGAGTGTCCTGAGGCAAAGAGGTGGCAGGCTGTCCCTGAGATGACAGAATGGCCGGATCTGCGCCAGAAACAGAGGCAACCACGGCGGAATCTGAAGACGAGATAGTCAAGGGTCTTGAAGAAATCGAGAGAATCCTCTCCACAACGTAAAAAGCTCCCTGTTCTGGAAGAAGACGGGGCAGGCAAGACTCCCATTTGTATCTGGGTGCAGATAAACTTCCGCATCATCCTATCCATCTCCGCTTCGCTGAGGCTACGGGTGGAATAAGAGGAAGAAGCGACCAACACCGGCCTGGAGGGGCGGTGAAGAGAAGACTGAGCCAGCGACTGGGTCTGGAGCTCCTACGGCTCCGGAGACAACCAAGGGAATGAAGCTAGGGAGACTTCGGCCTCGGAGCTGACTTAACTTTAGGTGGTTGGCTGGCCGAAGCTGTATGATCTAGGGATCGCTTCTTTGGCCTATCCCTCTTGGAAGATTTGTCTCCATCCTTGGTCCTCTTAGTGGGAGTTTGAGTCCCAGAGGCTGGGGAGGAGACAGGGGCAGAAGTCGGGGCGGCAGGGTCTTGAGTCCCCGAAGATGAAAAGGGAAGAAGGCCCTTCAGAATAAGCTTGTTCCTCCTGTCCATGAGTGCCCGGGGATTAAACCCGGCACAGATGGAACAGGAGGTCTAAAGATGGGCTGCCCCAAGACAAATGACACACAGAGTATGGCCATTGGCTGGGGAGAGCTTATGGCCACACTCTGTAAATTTTCTGAAGCCGGGTTTGGGAGCTTCATACATTGTCCCAACCTAAGGCCCATCATACACTCAGTCACACAGTCCACGCACGCAAGAGGAAAGACAGAAGGGATTTTTTTTTTTTTTTTTTTTTTATAAACCGAGAGAAAAGCGCGAGGCGAGGTACAAAGCAGAGAAATAGCAGGAGAGAAGAAAAGAGAAGATTTTTACCACAAAACAAGCACTTACCACAACTTTTATAGCAAAGAGCATGGATCACGATGCAGACATGAAGCGCAGCAAACGAGATCTGAAGGGAGGAAGGAGACAGGAGCATTATAGGTAAGCGGGGAGCTTTGAGCTTGGATCAGATGCTAGATATGCGGCCGAGTTGGATCCGAGACAGATCCGGGAACCCACAGGTTGAAGACCAAATGAAGACAACAACTTCAGATCTTTTAACTAAATCTGTCTGATGACTGTAAACTCCTTGCATTTTGCACAATGCCTAGTCATTAATAGACATCTATGATCCATCAGACTAAAAGAGTCTTAAGAGAGTCCCTACAGTTGCTTAATTAACTGTTGACACATTATGCTTCAAAGAAAAAGTACAGTTTTGTGCCTACCATAAATGTAGATGTTCGAGTGTAGACACTGCTGCAGTCATTACACTTGGGTTATCCTGCCGTCAGGCGGTTCCCCAGTCGGCCTGAGTTCCAAAGTCTTGGTCCGGCGTCGGTTGCTGTCGCCTCCTCCCTGACGTCAGTGTGACAGGGGTATATAAGATGCAGCCGACGCCATTTTCTTCAGTTTTTCTTGCCCCAGATGTCAGGTGCCCCCAAATAGGTAGGCAATTCAAATTGCTAATTAAACATATATAAGAAACGCAAACAACATACTTTCAGCTACCAGCAAATACTCCCAATAGGTAGTAAAGGGTGGAGGACCTAGGTACGTACCAGCAAGTAAGAGGGGAAGGAGGGAGGGTAACCTGGACTGCAGCAGTGTCTACACTCAAACATCTACATTTATGGTAGGTACAAAACTGTACTATGTTCATCATGTGACACTGCTGCAGTCATTACACTTGGGTAGAATCCCAAAGCTGAGGTAGGGTGGTTGGTTCTATAAGGCATTAGGGGTGGCTATAAGGCCCTGCAGCATTGCAGAGGTGAAGCCAGCTCTGGATTTAAAGTATAGAGGCAGATGGTAATGCTTGGTGAAGGTATGCACAGAACTCCATGTTGCTGCTTCCAAAATATCCTTGGTAGGTACTCCTTTGAGGTAGGCAGTTGAAGGGGCTGTTGCCCTGGTGGAGTGAGATCTAATGCTATTAGGCACATGTTTTCCATGGTGCGTATAGCAGAAACGTATGCAATGTCCTATCAATTTGGAAATAGTCTGTTTTGAAATGGCTTTTCCCTGTGCTGCTGCAGCATATGCTACCAATAATTGCTCAGAGTTTCTGAAAGCTTTGGTTTTGTCCAAGTAGAAGTGTAACTGCCTGTGAATATCCAATGAATGCAGTAGTCTTTCCCCTTTATTCTGTGGTTTTGGATAAAAAGTTGGCAAGTGAATGGTTTGGTTTAGAGACACACTTGAAACCACCTTAGGCATAAACGTAGGGTTAGTTCTTAAGGACACCCTGTCCTGGTGGAAAATGAGGAAAGGTTCCACTGCCATTAGTGCCTGTACTTCTGAAACTCTTAGTGCAGAAGTTATTGCCAGGAGCAGAGCAGTTTTCCAAGAGATGTATTTTAATTCTGCTATGCTAGCTAGTTCAAAAGGAGGTAAAGTTAATTTTTCCAAAACAAAGTTGAGGTCCCAAGTTGGAGTAGGTGCTCTACGGTGCGGTCTTATATTTTTAGCCCCTCTGAGGTACTGTTTTAGCAAGGGATTAGAGAAAATTGGTGGATCCGTGTTGTAATGAGCAGAGATGGCAGAGCCGTGGATCTTGATGGATGAAAAGGAGAGGCCTTTGTCCAGCATCTCAGTCAAATATTGTAGTATCTGAGGAATGTTTGGCACAAGAGGGTCAAGGCTGTGAGCCTTGTTCCAGGCACAGAATCTCTTCCATTTATCCGAGTAGGCTTTCCTGGTACTAGGCCTTCTGGCCTCCAGAATGACATCCATAACAGCTTTGGAGAGAGGCATTGCTTGCATGGCTAGGGAATCTTCCATGCAGCTAGGTTTAGTGTCTCTAGCTGGCTGTGGAGTATCTGATTGTTGTGCTGAGACAGCAGATGTGGTATTTGAGGCAAAATCCAGGGTGGTCCTTGTGCTAAGTTTTTTAAGATTGGGTACCAGTGCTGGCGTGGCCAGTCTGGTTCAATCAGGATCATTTTTGGTTCCATTATATTTCTGCTTAAGTAATCTGCCAGTATGTTTTTCTCTCCTGGCAGGAATTGTGCTTGTAGATGAACTTGACAGTTTATAGCTGTGTTCCACAAGGTCATGGCTTGTCTGCAGAGGGGGTAGGAGTGAGTGCCCCCTTGCTTGTTTATGTACCACATAACTGTGGTGTTGTCTGTCTTTAGTAGTAGTTGTCTTGGATGCAACAGGACCTTGAAAGCTATAAGGACATTTTGTACAGCTAGCATCTCTTTTTGATTGATGTGAAGATGCCTTTGTTCTGTGGGTCACTTGCCCATAATACATTTTCCTGCCATGTGTGCTCCCCAGGCATAATCTGATGCATCTGTTGTCAGTGTTTGTCTGGCTGTGGGTTGAGTAAAAGGCTGTCCCTTGTTGAGGTGACAAGCTTGAACCCATCAAAACTCCTGTTGAAGGCAAAGTATTAGTGGTATAACTGTTTCCAAACTTAGACAGTGTTGAGACCATACATTCTTTAGGTACCATTGTAGTTTCCTCATATGCAGTCTGGCATATGGAATTAGTAGTATGCAAGATGCCATGAAGCCCAAGGCCTGCAGAATTTTTCTTGCAGGGAGTTGGGTCTTTGTTGCCATCAATTGAAAGTATTGTGTCAGTTGTCCTTGCTTGTCTGGCGTGAGAAAAGCCATCTGGGCCGTTGTGTTCAAGCTGGCACCCAGGAATATTATCTCTTGTGAGGCACTAGTTTTGATTTCTTTTCATTTACTTGGTACCCCAGACAACTTAATAACTTTTTTACAAATGCCAGATGCTTTAGAAGAATGTCCTTGCTCTCTGCTTGAATCAGGCAGTCGTCCAGGTACGGGTAAATTTGAATTCCTTTCGGTCTGCAAAATGCAATTACTGGTGCCAGGCACTTTGTGAAGACCCTGGGCGCAGTAGATAATCCAAAGGGCAGTGCAGAGAATTGATAGTGCCTTGGACCAGCTATGAATCTGAGGTATCTTCTGCAGTTTTGTCTGATAGGGACATGCAGGTATGCCTCCTTGAGGTCCAAAGTCACGAGCCAAGCTTGCTTGCCCAGCATGGGAAGAAGCTGCTGTAATGTCAACATTTTGAATTTTGGAACATCCAGGTAAGTGTTTAGTGAAGAAAGATCCGGAATAAGCCTCCAGGCTTTGTCTTTTCTGGGAACCAGAAAGAGTCTTGAGTAAAAGCCTTGCCCTTGTTCCTGTGGTGGTACCTTTTGAATAGCTCCCATGTTCATGAGTGCTATAATTTGTTTTTGGGCCTCTGCCCACTGATTTGGTGGCAGATTTGGCATTCCTTTTAACCTTGGCAGAGTGTGAAAGTGGAACCTGTAACCTTGAGAAATAATATTGAGAACCCATTTGTCTTGGATGATCATATGCTAATTGTGATAGCAAAGTGCCAGTTTTCCTCCCAAGGGGGCTGCCAATAGTGAGTTGTTTGGCAGCTGAAGTGGGAAGTTATTGGGGCTGTTTTTTACATGGTTGTTGCCTGTCTTCCCCTTCTTTCTGGCGTGATGCACCCCATTGTCGAGGCCTGTAAGGACCTTGTGGTTGACCTCTACCTCTTGGACGTCTGTATCTGCCCTTCTGAGGTCTGTCTGTAACTGGAAAGGACCAATTCTTTGTTGGCCAGTTTGTACTAAATCGAGGAGGCTGAACCTGTAAGAAATCCTTCACTGTTTGCATAGATTTTGCCTTATCCTCTTTCTTTAATACCTCTTCTGCCTTAACTCCAAATAAAATATCCTGATGCAATGGTGCATCCAGTAATTCAGCTTTAACATGATCTGGTAACGTATGTTCTTTTAACCATGCATGTCGTCTAATGACAGACCCTGTAACTGTTGCTCTGCAGGAGGCCTCTAAAGAATCAAAACCACATTGCAAAGTATGCTTTCCCACTTTAAAATTAGGAGGATCTGTATCTGAAAGCATTTTTTGTTTCAACTGAGACATCAAAAATTGCTGATATTTTAGCATGTGAAACTGGCAATTTAAGGCTCTCATTGCTAACGTTGCAGACGTATATACTTTCTTTCCCCATCTGTCTAGTGATCTGGAATCTCTGTCAGAGGTTCATAGGTTCATACTAGGCTATCTGCCCTAGGGCATTTATAAGCCTAGCCAGAGTGTGTGTGGCTTTCGCCACCCCTTGAAATGAGAATATTATGCCCATTTAGGGTTTAGTTTACTGTGCCTCTGTCTAGCAGTGACACAGAGATGACCCCTGGGGTAAACCTACGATCTCCCATCCAATCATCAAGATTTCTCTTGAAGAGAGTCAGTGAGGGGCTCTGGCTAACATGGTCTGGAATCTTGTTCCAGAGTGTAGGGAGCCTCTGGGTTATGAATCTGTCCCTCCAGCATGTTCTATTTATTTCTGTGTTGAGATTCAAATCTCTTGCTCTCGTGGCTCTGGTGGATTTGGATTTTCCGAGGTGGAGCATGGCCATCAATTCCGGATTGGACATGGCTTTGTACGTCAAGCACAGATCGCCTCTGAGTAGGCGGTATGCGACTGAATAGAGCTGGAGTTTCTTCAGCAGGGCAGTATATGACATATGTTTGAGACCCTTGATCCTTTTGGTGAGGTACTTTTGAGGTCTTTCTAATTGCTGCAGGTGTCGGGTAAGGTACATTCCAAATGGGGCACTGTACTCAATTATGGGCCTGATAAGGGAAGAGTATAGGGGCACAATGACATCTCTTGACCTGGATGTGAATCCTTTCATGATAAGGTGGGTAATATAGAAGGTCTTCCTAACCACCTTGGCAATGTGAGTGTCAAATGAGAGGCCACCATCAACTTGGGTCCCCAGGTCCCTGACTACCCCCCCCCCCATACTTAATGGATTACCACCTATGTGGTAATTTGTGGGTACTTTGTTTTTCCCAAAGGGTATGACTATACATTTCTTGGCATTTAGTTTGAGGCCATGGCTCTGACACCAGTTATCTGTTTCTATGAGGCCTTTCTGAAGGATGCTGGTGTCCACTGGAGTATCAATTATGGCGCCCAGTTTGCAGTCATCTGCAAACTTTGTCAGCCACAATCCTCCTATGTTTGCTTGCACTTCAGAAAAATAGATGCCGAACAAGAGGGGTCCCAGGACTGGGCCCTGTGGGACACTGCTTGTGACTGGCTTAGAGTCTAACATGGTTCCAGCAATTCTGACCTTGTGGGTTCTGTCCTTGAGCCAGTTTGCAACCCATCTTGTGACATATGGGTTTACATTTAGGCTGGTGAGCTTGTCTATGATGCCCGAGTGGGGAATTGTGTTGAAGGCTTTTGCAAGATCAAGGTAGACTGTGTGAACTGCCTTGCCCTCATCAATGGCCTTAGTGACTGTTTCAAAAAAGTCGACCAGGTTCAATAGGCAGGATCTGCCTTTGCCAAAGCCAAATTGAGTAGGATCTAGTGTCTGTAGGTCCCCGATGTCTTTATTTATGAGTTCCATGATTATCCTCTCCATAGCTTTGCAGACCAGGCTCGTCAAGCTTATGGGGCGGTAATTTCCAGGGTCCATAGAAGCACCTCCTTTGTGGAGTGGGACCACTGTTGCTGTACTCCATTCTTTGGGTATGTATCCTGTAGTGAGGCAAAGATTAAACAGCAGCCTTATGTGCGGGTTTAGTTCTTCTTGGAGTTCATGTAGCACGCAACCTGGGACACAAGAGGGAACTGGATTCTTTGCTGATGAGGCCTTAACCCCTTTGGGTCCCTGAGAAATAATTTCAGGATCAGCAACAGGGCTTTTATACAGAAATTTGTGTGAGTCAGGGACTCTGTAATATCTGTCAGGTTTAACTGGAGCTGGAGGTAAGGAATCAGGATTTAAGCTGGATTCAGTATACACATCATCCACAATATCTAACACTGGCTGAATAGCAAGGGGTCTGTGTTGAGGTAATAATAGGAAGTCTTTGAGCCTTTTCTTGGATTCTGAATAATCCTGGCCTTCCCAATGGAAATGCTCCCTCATGGTATGTAAGGTTTCCCCAAAGGAGTAGTCCTCAGGCGGAGAGGCTGATGGAATTGATTCCTCAGCATCAGAATCCTCATAAGGGGGTAAAGAATATCCCAGGTCTGAGGATGAATCTGAGGAAATGGACACCTGGTCGGATGAACCATAATCTGCATCCTGTCTAGGCCTTTTATCAGGTGGGGGATGGGACCCCCTGATCAGAGTGATTAGTCTTCGGCCATTTTGAGCATTTGTTTCTTAGGCATGGAGGCCTGTCCTGGAGGATGCTGTATTTGTTTCTTAGGTTTTAAAGGAGGCTTAGACTTAGAAGAGGGTTTAATGCTTAGCTGAGTAGGTCTGAAGACACCCTCTGAAGCAGCGGGTTGCTCAGGTACTCCGGATCCCTCAGCAGGATCAGTTTTGGTCTGCTGAAAAGCTTGTGCGTCCGAAGGCCCAGCCATCTCCACGTGGGAGTCGGAGGCGGCCTGTGATTCTGCAGAAATGGTCGTCAGGGGCTGCGAAGGCGCCTCGCTGAAAACCGGAGAACCGGTGACTGGCCTAGAAGAGGCTTCGTCGTCAGTTTTGGATCTCGGATGCCTGTCCTTGTCTTTGCGCTTTTTATGAATACCGGTCGTCGGAAGTTCCGACGGCATGGTGTAATTAAATTTTCTGCCAAAGTAATGTCGGGCAAAATCAAACCGATGTTTAATAGTGCGCTTGTTAAACCTAGCACAAAACCGACAATCAGTGACGTCGCGGTCTGGGCCTAGGCATGGGATACAATAAGAATGGAAATCCTTATGAGGTATTTGCTTCCCACAAGAAATACAGTTATTAACTTTTACTGACATCGGTCTGAGGCAAGAAAAAGTTTCCCCAACGGGGTACTTAGCTTTATAGAAGATTTCGGTTCTGGATTCGGAATGAAAATCTCAGGAGTCGGCCGACTGGCACTTGCGAACTGCTTTTGCTTCGGGCACCGCGCGGCAAGAAAGACTGGAGAAAATGGCGTTGGCTGCATCTTATATACCCCTGTCGCACTGACGTCAGGGAGGAGGCGACAGCAACCGACGCCGGACCAAGACTTTGGAACTCAGGCCGACTGGGGAACCGCCTGACGGCAGTATAACCCAAGTGTAATGACTGCAGCAGTGTCACACGAACATCAGCAACTTCACTATGTCTTATGTAGCAATATCTGCCAGGTATTGTGGCAGAAGTTTTGCTGCAGGCCACTTTACATCATATACAATGGGCTGAACTTGGCTATGTCTAAGTTATACTGCAAGTTTTGGATGGCCCTTCCTCTGAGTTTATAATTATTTTCTAAAATCTCATAACCAACTTTCAACTTTTGTATTAGGCACCCACAAAATATGTGTATGGCCACCACATGCCTTAGAAGTGAAACCTCTGTAATGAAGTGTGAAAATGAACACACACATACAAACACACACACAGTTTCCGAAATAAGTACATTTTCACACTTCATTACAAAAGTTTCACTTGTAATGCATGTGGGGGCCACACACACAGTTTTTATTTGATTTATTTTACCTGCTGTTGACCAGGTAAGGCCACTTAAAACAACTGTCACATTCCAGGAATGGCTTGCTCAGTCACACAGCAGGCAAATAAAGGTGGAAAGAATCAAACCATGTACCTATGGCACAGGAAGCAGCACATGAATGGCTCACTGTTTTAGTCCTCTGCCTGGCAGACATAGGTAACTGTTTAAGGTATCCACACTGAAATTCACTGAAGTCTATGACACTATCTTACTCTCTCTGCTACCTGTGCCTGCAGTCCACCCCCCCCCACACACACTCATGATTCCCCAAAAGTGGCTGAGCAGTTTCACCTATATGAGACACTGCTATTGCAAGCTGTTTAGCTTCCCACCATGTACTGACTGCACTACCAATTCCTTCTTACAGGTGGAGGTGTTGCAATACCAAAACTATCCTCTGACTTCTCAACTTAGTGAGAAATCTGTGGTTAGTGGTGTGGCTGTTAATTGAAGACTGATGGAGTCTTTGGTTATGGAATCGGGTGTGGTGTAACTGCTTGGTGCAAAATCTTACACAACTCAATTCCTTGTGGGAACGCCAGCCTAAGAGAGAAATAAAATTTAGTGAACCAGAGGGACTGGAGTGCTATCTGAAATGATGGCTGTGACTATATGTGACTTTTTTTTTTTTAAAGTGTCATTGTGTGGGTGCGTGTGTGTGTGTTTGGCTGCCAGGGATCGCTCACTCTCACTCTTCCCTCTCACTGTGTGTGTGCTGTTAACTGCTGCTGCCAGGGATTGCTCGCTCGCTCTCACTCTTCACTTTCACTGTGTGTGCGTGCATGGGTGTGTGTGTGTGTGTGTGTGTGTGTGTGTGTGTGTGTGTGTGTGTGTGTGTGTGTGTGTGTGTTCGTGTGTGTGTGTGTGGAAGGGGGGGGGGAATCACTCGCTCTAACTCTTCATTGTGTGTTTGTAAAGCTGAACTAGAAGTATGGTAGTCAAACTCTGCCCTTAAGGGCTGAGTTGTGTGTGTGTTTGTGTGCATTCTGTTAACTGCTGCTGCCAGGGATTGATCGCTCATTTTCATTCTTCACTCTCACTGTGTGTGTGTGTGTGTGTGTGTGTGTGGGGGGGGGGGGTTGCGTGCTCGCCCTAACTCTCCATTGTGTGTGTGTGTGTGTGTGTGTGTGTGTGTGTGTGTGTGTGTGTGTGTGTGCTTGAAAAGCTGAAGAAGTATGGAAGTCAAATTCTGCCCTTAAGGGTGGAGTTTTACTTACGTACTTCCATTCACTTTTCCATTACACTCCAAGCTCTCACAACCACCCCACATGAAGTTTCATTTCAAAAAATTTTGGTTTCACTAATTTGGAGATCGACATCACTAACATGCCCTGGGAGAGAGAACTTAGTAGCTGAAGTCAGTGTCAAAGACCTTATGCCATATCCATTTTATTTTGATGAAGGACATTTAAAGGTGAGTCAGTGAGCTGCAAGACAGAAATTTAGTAAGTAAGCAGCACTAAAAAGCATCATCACTATGATCACAAAGAAAAAATAAAACTTGAAACTTTGTTAAGTGCTTCTGTAGAAATTCTTCATTCCCACTCTGAACCTCACACCCTCGCTGCTTAACTCCAAGTTCACTGTTCCTCGTTGTAAGAATTCTCCAATATATTGCAATCTTGAATTCAGTACATGAATAGTACAGTTTTGTACCTACCATAAATGTAGATGTTCGAGGATCCACATTGCTGCAGTCATAACCTGTGGGTAGTCCGCTGTCCTCGGTCGGCCCGAATACCAAAGAGTTAGGCTGGCGTCGGTCATGGTCGCCCAGAGCTGACGTCAGTACGCAGTAGTACTTAAGCGCATGACCGACGCCATATCCTCAGTCTTTCTTGCCCCAGATGTCAGAAGGCCTAAAAAGGAAAGGCCATAGCCAAAATAGTAAATATCCAACAACCACCATTGAGAAAATAATAATTATCCAAAAGAAACACAGCAACCCCAAGCTATAGAAGGGAAGGAGGGAGGGAAAATTGGACTGCAGCAATGTGGATCCTCAAACATCTACATTTATGGTAGGTACAAAACTGTACTATGTTCTTCGTCTCACATTGCTGCAGTCATAACCTGTGGGTAGAATCCCAAAGCAAAGGTAAAGGGAGGCTGGCAAACTAAAAAGCATTAGGAGCTGCTAACATGCCCTGTAAAACTGCAGTGGCAAACCCAGCCCTAGACTTGGAATAAAGAGGGAGATGGTAATGCTTAGTAAAAGTGTGCACTGAACTCCAAGTAGTTGCCTCCAAAATATCCTTAGTAGCTACCCCCCTCAAAAAGGCAGTAGATGTGGCAGTAGCCCTAGTGGAATGAGGTCTGATCCCAGCAGGAACATTCTTTCCATGATGAGAATAACAAAAAGCAATAAAATGGCCAATCCACTTAGAAATACTTTGCTTTGAAACAGCTTTCCCTTGTGAACCCAAAGCAAAAGAAATAAATAACTGTTGAGTCTGTCTGAACTCTTTAGTTCTGCTCAAATAATAGCGTACCTGCCTGTGAATATCCAAAGAATGCAAGACTTTTTCCCCCTTATTTTGGAGATCAGCATAAAAAGTAGGCAAATGAATAGACTGGTTTAAGGCCACATTAGAAATCACTTTAGGCATAAAAGTAGGGTTAGTACGCAAAGACACCCTATCCTTATGGAATATCAGGAAGGGTTCAACTGCCATGAGTGCCTGCAATTCAGATACCCTCCTAGCAGAAGTAATGGCCAACAAAAAAGCAGTCTTCCAAGACAAAAATTTCAACTCAGACGTAGCTGCAGGTTCAAAAGGAGGTAAAGTAAGCTTTTCCAAGTAGGAGCTCTACGTGGGGGGCTTATATTTTTTGCCCCTCTAAGAAATTGTTTAAACAAAGGGTGAGAAAATAAAGGAGGGTCACAATCATAGTGAGCAGAAATGGCTGCAGCATGAACTTTCACGGAGGAAAAAGACAAACCCTTGTCTAGTAATTCAGTAAGGTACTGTAGTGTAAAACTCAAATTAGGCACTGAGACATCAAAGCTCTTTGCTGTGCTCCAAAGAAAAAATCTCCTCCATTTATCAGCATAAACTTTTCTAGTACTAGGCCGCCTGGCTTCCAAAATGACATTTAAAACCTGTTGAGAAAGCTGAGACCCCCCCAGGCTCTAAAACAGAATATGCCAGGCTGTTAGGTGCAGGGACTGTACCCTGACATTGAGAAAATGATTGCTTGACTGGGACAACAAGTGAGGAATCTGTGGCAAAGGCCAAGGAGGCTCCTGAATTAAACTTATCAGCAGAGGATACCAGTGCTGACGTGGCCAATCTGGTGCTATTAGAATCATGCAAGGCTTGTCCCGCCTGACTTTCAAGAGTACCTTGGGAAGGAGAGGCAGAGGAGGGAAAGCATAGACGTGAAGGTTGTTCCAACTGAAAGATAGAGCATCCACTTTCCAAGCTTTTGGGTGAAACATCTTTGTGCAAAATTTTGGCAGTTGGAAATTTAGTGGAGAAGCGAACAGATCTATGTCTGGAGTTCCCCAAGCCACTGTCAACTGTTGGAATACGTGAGGATCCAATTTCCACTCGTGGGGATCCACAATTTGTCTGCTCAATACATCTGCTAGGGAGTTCTGTGCTCCTGGCAGAAATCGTGCTTGAAGATTGATGTGCAAACTCAGAGCAGTCTCCCACAATATCATAGCTTGCCTGCAAAGAGGGTAAGAATGGGTTCCCCCCTGCTTGTTGATGTACCACATGACTGTTGTGTTGTCTGTTCGAATCAACACCTGTCCTGGTTGAAGTAGGTCCTTGAAGGCCATCAGGGCAAATTGGACTGCTAACATCTCCTTCATGTTGATATGCAAATGTTGCAGTCTGGGAGGCCACGTGTCTTGAATCCATTTCCCATTGAAGTGTGCTCCCCAAGCCAAGTCTGAGGCATCCGTGGTTATAATCTGACTCGCCTCTGGTCGGGTCACAGAGAGTCCCTTGTTTGGGTGACATTCCTGAGCCCACCACAAGAATTCCTTCTGGATGCAAGGTATTATCCGAATGACAGTGTCCAAATCGTGGCAGTGTTGAGTCCATACACTTTTGAGATACCACTGTAGCTTCCTCATATACAGTTTGGCATTGGGAAGTACTAGAATGCAAGATGCCATGAACCCCAAGGCTTGAAGGACTGTCCTTGCAGTCAGCCTGGACAGTACTGATAACTGCTGGAAATATAGGTAAAGAGTTCTTTGTTTGTCCGGGGTCAGAAAGCCATCTGAGAAGCTGTATTCAGTCTCACACCCAGAAAGCACATGTCCTGTGAGGGCACTAGACTGGACTTTATTTCATTCACAGAATACCCTAGGCACCTTAAAACTGCCATTACATACTGTAGATGCTGAAGTAACTTGTCCTTGTCTTGAGCAAGAATTAGGCAATCGTCCAGATAAGGATAAATTTGAATTCCCCTTTGTCTGAAGAAAGCTATTACAGGAGCCAGAATTTTTGTGAACACCCTGGGCGCAGTAGATAAACCAAAGGGCAATGCAGAGAACTGATAATGAGAAGTACCAGCCCGAAATCGCAGGAATCTCCTGCAGCTGGGCCTGATGGGAATGTGAAGATAGGCCTCTTTGAGATCGAGGGTTACCATCCAATGATCTTTGCCTAGCATAGGTAGAAGTTGTTGTAATGTTAACATCTTGAACTTTGGAATGTCTAGGTAGGTATTGAGAATGGACAAATCCAGAATAGGCCTCCAAGTTTTTCCTTTCTTTGGTACTAGGAAAAGACGGGAGTAAAACCCTAGGCCTACTTCTGACGGAGGCACCACCTGGATGGCCCCCATCTGAATAAGCAAGGAAATTTGCTTCTGAGCCTCCAGCCTTTGCTGAGGAGGCACGTCCGGCATGCCTTTGAAAGGAGGAAAAGTGTGAAAGTAAAACTTGTAGCCTTGATTTATTATTTCCAACACCCATTTGTCCTGGGTGACCAAATGCCAGTTTTGTTTGAAAAGAGCCAACTTTCCTCCTAGAGGAGCTGCCAGAAAAGAAGGATCTGGCAGCTGAAAATACAGGTCATTGGGTCTGTTTACGAAAAGGCTGACCCCTGCCCTCACCAGAAGACTGTGCAGGAGAACTCCAAGTACTAGGTCTGAAAGAACCCTGAGCGTGAGCCCTGCCTCTCCCACGTCTAGACCTGCCTTTAGACTGATAATCTGAAGTAGGGTAGGACCATCCTCTAGCAGGCCAATTCCTGCTAAACTTAGGGGGCTGCACCTGCAAAAATTCCTTGACCGTCTGCATAGACTTAGCCTTATCTTCCATCTTTTCAAAACTGACTCCACGGGAGAACCAAAAAGAACTTCTGATTGAAGAGGAGCATCCAAAATCCGAGCTTTAACATGCTCTGACAAATTTTGATCCTTAAGCCAGGCATGTCTACGAATAACTGAACCAGTAGCAGCCACCCTAGATGAAGCCTGAAGGGCATCGAAACCACACTGTAGAGAATGTTTTCCAACCTGATCTGATGCATGAACCAACTCCTGCAATTCCTTACACTCTATCCCCTCGGATAAAGCATCCACCTTAGATTTCAACTGGCCTAACAAAAAGTTCTGATATTTCAGCATATGAAACTGGCAATTTAAAACCCTCATAGCCAACGTAGAAGAGGTGTACACTTTTTTCCCCCACCTATCCAACGCTCTAGAGTCTTTATCCAAAGGAACTGGATTCTTAACCACAGAAGCCCTGACACCCTTCGGCCCTTGAATAATAGTTTCCGGGTCAGCTCTAGGACTCTTATACAAATATTTATGTGCTTCTGGAACTCTGTAATAGCTGTCAGGCTTGACAGGAGCAGGGGGTAAAGAATCAGGATTAAGTGAAGCTTCTGAAAAAACATCCTGAACCACATCTAAGACATGGGGAATAGCCAAGGGCCTATGTTGTGGTAAAAACAAAAATTCCCTAAGCCTTTTTCGAGAAGCTGAAAAATCCTGACCTTCCCACTTGAAATGTTCCCTCATGGAATGTAAAGTTTCAGAAAAGGAAAAATCCTCTGGAGGAGAAGCAGAAGGACAGGAATCCTCTGCATCCGAATCTGAATAGGGTGGGAAATCCTGAATATCCTCAGCTGAAGACTCAGAGAAGTCTGAAGAATGTTCCATTCCCTCTAAATCTGTCTCCACCCTAGGCCTCTTCTCTGGGGGGGGGGGCATAGAACCCCTGATCAAAGTAATCAAATCCTCTGCCATTTTCAACATATGTTTTTTGGGAACAGAAGCTGAAGAACTAGGGTTATGGCCAGTACCAGAAAGACCAGGTTTTGCCTTAGCATGGCCTTTAGCCACTGAGGTAGAAGGCCTGATAACCTTTTGTAAGGATGGAACTACAGATACCTCTGAGAGGCACCCTCGGCCTGGCCTAACTCCTGAGAGGCCAACTCCTGCAACAGTAAAGGTTCCCCCTGGGATTCAGCCGAGACCTCGGTCTGATCCACAGATTCAACCGAAGGTTCCATAGAACCGGCGTCCGCAACGGACGACTCATCCGGTTTAGACCTTAAAGATTTATCTTTACGTTTTTTAGCGGTAGCGGGCGTCGGAGGATCCGACGGCATGTTATAGTTACACCGCTTACCGAAAACAAGCCTGGCACAGTTTAATCTGCATTTAATGGTGCGCTTATTAAATCTAGCGCAAAAGCGACACCCGACAACGTCGTGTTCAGGCCCCAAGCAAGGAATACAGAGAGAATGATAGTCCCTATGAGGTATCTGTTTCCCACAAGAAATACAATTATTAACTTTTTCTGACATCCGGATTAACTGAGGCAAGAAAAGACAAAAATTTTCCCCAACAGGGTACTTAGCCCAACTTGGTCTTCGGTCTGAAACTCAAAAAATGAAAATTTCAGAACGCCGAATGGCACTTGCAAACGCTGCTTCTGCTTCGGACCACGCGGCAAGAAAGACTGAGGATATGGCGTCGGTCATGCACTTAAGTACTACTGCGTACTGACGTCAGCTCTGGGCGACCATGACCGACACCAGCCTAACTCTTTGGTATTCGGGCCGACCGAGGACAGCGGACTACCCACAGGTTATGACTGCAGCAATGTGAGACGAAGAACATCACTGTGATTGCACTTTGTAATTACAAGTTATAGCGCTGCTAATCAATGCACTGCTTTGTGTCTGGCATCCAGGTCAGAATAATCTTTACAGTACCTCACAGCATGACTTGTAAGACAGTCTATATATTTCTGAGAGTCTATTAAACAGTTATTTTTTTACACAATATGTAAAGACTGGTTCTTTATGACAGCAGTATTCCACCTAGAGTATCTTGGTTGTTTGGACTGATATGAGTAAGACAGGTTTAAATGAAGTCTTGCACGGTTTGACAAAGGAGTGAATGCGGCTGCAAAAAAGTGTGAGATAGTACAGAATTATACCAAAAGGCATAAAGAATCTATGTAATCTGGCAAACATTTGCTGCCAGCAACATAACAGACATAACATGATTAGAAATACAAGCAGCACTGCCTGCACCTCAAAGGAGCAAAGCTATGTGAGGTATAATAGGGATTTAACGGTTTATACTCGCTGAAATTAATGAAGAATATTGGACTGTGTATGGCAAGCATATCTGCTTTACTCTTCAACTCTCTCAGTGAATAAACTACAGTACTGCCCTACTGGCAAAAAAGTTAGGTCACCACAATGCTCCCCACAATCAATGTTTGTTAAGATGCATAACTAAGACTGGCTGGTGCAAGGTATACAGAAGCACTGCATGCTTACTGCCAACAATCCCTGCCATAAATCTGTCTTCAATGCTGTCTAGTGATACTTATTTCTCGCCCTCCATACAAGTTTTTCAAGTAGTCACATTTGTCACTAATGACTAATTTCCTTCCCACACATGCATACGTAACCAAAAACATAACACACACACACATACATGCCCATCCCAAAGACATGACATAAATCTCCCACCTAAGAAGCATACCCTTCTCAAACATACTGAATTATGAATGACAGTTTCCATCCCCTGTATAAGCATGAAATCCCCCGGCCTCTCCTTTCAACCATGCCAACATTGACACTGGCATACTGGTAAAGTAGTCTCCCATCCCCTCATTAGAATAGGGAGTTATACTAAGAAATCCATCTTAACATATCAGTTCTATCATCTGCATACACAGATAACTAAAGAAATCGTCCATCACCCTCAGCATTCCTATCCTCAACAGAACCATGTGTGCTGCAAAAATGATCACTCCATGCTACTCTCACTCTCCTGAACAGTAACAGTCACATTTGCATATCTGCATCATACTTGTCTTATACACAGAGACAGTGTGATATTTATTATAAAAGTGATTAATTAACCCCACTTCTAATAAGAATCACATTTCAGAAACAGAACTGGCAACTGGGCTTTTAACATGTAAACATATCATACATACTCTTCCTCTTCTTTGAGAGCTCCACAGAATGTTGCTCTACCATTTATGTCACTGAACAGACCAACCAGATATCTTATTCTAAGAATGTAGGCTAAATAACTTGGTCCTGTAACTGTTCTATCCATTTATCATGTCTGCTCATTATTACACCTACCCAGTTTTGATGACACTCACCAGATATAATGTTTTAACAACATGTTTCGAAGTTGAGACATCTGCAAAAATCTTTTGAATTCCAGTATAACAGAAGAAAGTTTTAATATTTTAACACACTGGCAGTACATTGCTACATGTTTGAGACAAGGGGCTAAGGCATTTCTGTCACCTGATGCTGTTGCCTATTTCTATCAAAACTATTTCTAATGAAAAAAATGGCAAACAAGGATGGTACACCATTCTCTTCCATCTTTGGAGTAATTTTTTTATGTACTGTAAAATAAATAATATGTAAGACAACAATCAATCTAACCACATTTTAAAAGAAACTGATCAAACCTTCTGTTAAGTACCATGAAGTTTTCAGTTTTATACTTGCTGTGTCTATACAAGATTCCATTGCTTAAATGTTGCAAGACACAGCAGAAGGGTGAGGTGAGATGGGAAATGACAGTTCTTTCTTAACATATTCTGAAAATTCAGCCATTGTATCACTTTCTTGACTTAATTGCTCCAGCACCATAAATATGAAATTGCATACATAGAAGGACCTCACCCAAACAACTAAAAATAAGTACAGCCAACATGCTTCAGAGAGTATGGTGCAGATGTGGATGATAAAAAGCAGAATCATCCTTCTGTATTTTCAAGTAAGATCCAAATACGTTTATATTATCAGCAAAACAAGATTCATATACCTGTATTACCTACAGAAAAGGAAATCTGGAATGTTCAGATATTTCTGAAACATTGTAAGGATGTTGTGATCTATGTTCATCATTACTGTTGCTTTAGGACTCCTAATTTACTTATTTGTCTTTAGTTCCTGAATCTGTCTGTTCTTCTACATCTCTAGTGCTAGGGCCATTATTTCACTGCTAAATTACTCTGCACAGTTTCAGAGATATGTTAATTGTACCAGGGCCAAACCTTATGATTCAAAAATAAGTGATGCGAGTACTAAAAGAATTGAAATTCTAAACAAAACATGAGTTTGTGGATATACATGCATATATATGGACACACTCATGTACCGTAAGCCAGGTATGCATTTTTCCATAGTGTGCGCAAAGTACAGTTGTGTACACTTACCATAAATGTAGATGTTCGAGTGTATTCACTGTTGCAGTCATTATATTTGGGTAATCTGCAGGCAGGCTGCCTTCGGTCGGCTTGAATTCCAAAGTCTTGGGGCCTGCATCGGTTGCTGTCTTCTCTTTCATGACATCAGGTCATCAGGGGTATAAAACATGCAGCCGACGCCATTTTCTTTAGTTTTTCTTGCCCCCGATGTCAGGTGCCCCCAAAAAGATAGCAATATTATATATATATATATATATATAGATATAGATATAGATATATATATAGATATAGATATATATATATATATATATATATATATATATATAGATATAGATATAGATATAGATATATATATATATAGATATATATATATATATATATATATATATATATATATATATATATACATACACATGCATCAATATAAACTTTATCTTCATCTACAAGCAAATACATCACATAGGTTGTAGAAGATAGAGAAGGAAAGATAAACTGTAGAATGACAGGGGGATGGCGGGAGGGTAACCTGGACTGCAACAGTGAATACACTTGAACATCTACATTTATGGTAAGTGTACACAACTGTACTATGTTCTTCGTGTTTCACTGTTGCAGTCATTACATTTGGGTAGAATCCTAAAGCTATGGTTGGGAGGCTGGAGCTAAATAGCATTAGGTGCGGCTATAAGGCCCTGCAGGACTGCAGTGGCAAAGCCTGCCCTGGACTTAGAGTAGAGAGGCAAATGGTAATGCTTTGTAAAGGTGTGAACAGAACTCCAAGTAGCAGCCTCTAGAATGTCTTTGGTTGGTACTCCTCTGAGAAAGGCTGCTGAAGTAGCTGCAGCTCTGGTGGAATGAGACCTAATGCTCTTGGGTACAGGTTTATCATGGTGTAAGTAGCAGAAACGGATGCAGTGGCTTATCCACTTTGAAATTGTCTGCTTTGAAATAGCCTTTCCTTCTGATCCTGCAGCATATGACACTAGTAATTGCTCAGTTTTTCTTAGAGCTTTAGTCCTGCTCAAGTAGAATCTTAGCTGTCTGTGTACATCGAAGGAATGCTGAATTCTCTCCCCTTTGTTCTGCGGATTTGGATAAAAAGTTGGCAGATGAATTGTTTGGTTAAGAGCCACACTGGAAACCACCTTAGGCATAAAAGTAGGATTTCTCCTCAGAGACACCCTGTCTGGGTAAAATATGATAAAAGGCTCTACAGCCACGAGGGCCTGTAGCTCTGAAACTCTTCTTGCTGAAGTAATTGCTAGTAGCAGAGATGTCTTCCATGATAAGAACTTCATAGCAGTGGTAGCAGCTGGTTCAAATGGAGGCAGGGTGAGCTTTTCCAACACATAACTGAGGTCCCATGCAGGTAATGGTGATCTTCTAGGAGGCCTTAAATGTTTGGCTCCTCTAAGATACTGCTTTAGTAAAGGATGAGAAAAGATTGGTGGCTCTGTATTGTAATGAGCCGAAATGGCAGAGGCATGGATCTTGATTGATTAGAAAGATAGGCCTTTGTCAAGCATCTCAGTCAAGTATTGTAATATCTAAGGAATATGTGGTTTGCTGTATCAGTTCCTTGTGCTTGATTCCAAGCATAGAATCTCTTCCATTTGTCAGCGTAAGATTTTCTAGTACTAGGCCTTCTAGCTTCCAAAATGACATTCATCACAGCTTTACTGAGAGGTGTCATTTGTATGATTACATGATTAGCCATGCTGCCAGGTTCAGGGTCTGTAGTTGATTGTGTAGGATCTGCTGGGACAGTAGTTGTGGTCTTTGAGGCAAGGTCCAAGCTGGGTAGTGAGACAAGTTCCTTAGGATTGGGTACCAGTATTGGTGGGGCCAGTCTGGGGCAATTAATATAATCTTCAGCTTCTCTTGTCTCTTGTCTGACTTTTAGGAGGACCTTGGGTAGAAGAGGCAGAGGAGGAAAGGCGTAAACTGATAGGTTTTTCCAACTGAAGGATAGGGCGTCCACTTTCCATGCTTGTCTGTGATAAGTCCTTGTGCAGAATCTTTTCAATTGATAATTTTGAGGAGAGGCAAATAGATCTATGTCTGGGCTCCCCCATTTCTCTGTTATCATGCTGAAGACTTGTGGATTTAGTTTCCACTCGTGAGCATCCATAAGGTTTCTGCTTAAATAGTCTGCCAGAGTGTTTTGTTTTCCTGGCAGGAATTGAGCTTGAAGATGTATTTGGTAGGTCAAAGCTGTGTCCCACAGTGCCATGACTAATCTGCAAAGGGGGTATGAGTGTGTGCCCCCTTGCTTGTTTATATACCACATGACTGTGGTGTTGTCCGTCTTTATCAGTAGTTGTCCTGGATGAAGTAAGACCTTGAAGGTTGTTAGGGCATTTTGAACAGCTAGCATCTCTTTCTGGTTGATATGTAGATGCATTTGTTTTTGGTGCCCATATGCCCTGAATGCATCTTCCTGCCATGTGGGCCCCCCAGGCATAATCTGATGCATCTGTTAAGGTTTGGCTGGCAGGGGAAGAGTGAAGGGCCGTCCCATGTTTTAGTGACAGGCCTTTGCCCACCACAGAAACTCCTGCTGCAGGCATGGAATGAGGGGAATCATTGATTCCAGACTGTGTGAATGTTGACTCCATAAACTTTTTAGGTACCATTGAAGTTTCCTCATATGCAGTCTTGCATATGGAATTAGTAGGATGCAGGATGCCATGAAGCCCAGAGCCTGCAGAATTTGTCTTGCAGAAGACTGGGTTTTTGTTGCCATCAGTTTGAAGTAAGTAGTCAGTTGCCTTTGTTTGTCTGGCGTGAAGTAAGCCATCTGGGCAGTTGTATTCAAGCTTCCACCCAGGAATGTTATCTTTTGAGAGGGTACCAGTTGTGATTTATTTTTATTTATTGTGTACCCTAGGCATGTTAGAAGCCTTTTCACAAACGCCAGGTGTCGTAGAAGAGTGTCCTTGTTCTCTGTTTGAATGAGACAGTCGTCCAAGTAAGGATATATTTGTATACTTCTTTGTCTGCAAAATGCAATTACTGGTGCCAGACACTTTGTAAAGACCCTGGGTGCAGTAGATAAGCCAAAGGGCAGTGCAGAGAATTGGTAATGCATTAAGCCAGCCTTGAATCTGAGGTATCTTCTGCACGACTGTCTTATTGGGACATGCAGGTATGCCTCTTTTAGGTCTAAAGTCACCAGCCAAGCATTCTTGCCCAGCATGGGCAGAAGCTGCTGCAAAGTGAGCATTTTGAATTTTGGAATGTCCAGGTATGTGTTCAAAATCGATAAATCCAGTATTGGCCGCCAGGCCTTGTCCTTTCTGGGTACCAAGAACAGTCTTGAGTAAAAACCTTGTCCTTTTTCCTGTTCTGGTACTGTTTGAATGGCCCCCATATCCATGAGGGACGTAACCTGTTTCTGTGCCTCTGCCCATTGATTTTTTGGCAGATCTGGCCGACCATTTGTCATTGGCAGAGTGTGGAAATGGAATCTGTATCCCTGTGATACGATGTTTAGTACCCACTTGTCCTGGGTTATTAACTGCCAGTTTTGAGCAAAAAGTGCTAATTTTCCCCCTATGGGTGCTGCCAAAAGATAAGTGCTTGATGTAGGCAGAGGGAAGTCAATGGGATTGTTTTCTGTATGTTTGCGCTTTATCTCCTCCAGATTTGGAGGTGGATGCACCCCATTGCTTTGACCTGTATGAGTCTTGCGCCTGGTATCTGGAACCCTTAGGGCGTCTAGATTTGCCCCTTTGAGCTCTGTCTGACACAGGAAAGGACCAATTTTTTGTAGGCCAGTGTCTACTGAATCTGGGTGGCTGCACTTGTAAGAAGTCTTTAACAGTTTGCATAGACTTAGCTTTGTTTTCCATTTTCTTTAAAACCTCTTCTGCCTTAATACCAAACAGAGAATCATGCTGTAAAGGTGCATTTAGCAATTTAGCTTTAACATGGTAAGGCAAATTTTGTTCCTTTAACCAGGCATGCCTCCTAATCACAGATCCAGTAACTGCGGCCCTGCAGGAGGCCTCCAAAGAATCAAAACCACATTGCAAAGTATGCTTTCCAACTTGTTCAGCTGCATACAATAATTCCTGCAATTCTTTATTTTCTGCACATTCTGAAATCAACATCATTTTCTGTTTTAGCAATCCCATAACATGTTGTTGGTACTTAAGCATATGAAATTGACAGTTTAAGGCCCTGATTGCCAAGGTTGCAGATGTATAAACCTTTTTTCCCCATCTGTCCAGTGCCCTTGAATCCCTGTCAGAGGGGGTAGGGTTTTTTGCTGTTGAGGCCTTAACTCCCTTTGGACCCTGTGAAATAGTTTCAGGATCAGCAGCAGGGTTTCTAAATAAAAATGTATGTGAGTCAGGAACCCGGTAATATATGTCAGGCTTACTGGGAGCCGGAGGTAAGGAGTCAGGGGTCAAGCTTGACTCCGAAACCACATCATCCACAATGTCTAAAACAGGGGCAATGGCTACAGGCTTGTGCTGAGGGAGAAGAAGGAAATCCCTAAGCCTCTTTTTTGATTCTGAGAAGTCTTGACTCTCCCAGAGAAAATGCTCCCTCAAAGTATGCAAGGTTTCTCCAAATGAATAATCCTCAGGAGGAGATGCAGATGGAATAGACTCCTAAGCATCAGAATCCTCATAGGGAGGTAAAGATAATTCCTGATCAGAAGAGGAATCAGAAAAAATAGAAACTTGATCTGAAGATTCCGGTGTCTTGCCTAGGCCTCTTATTTGGAGGGGGATGGGTACCCCTGATCAAGGTAATGAGGTCTTCAGCCATTTTGATCATCTGTTTTTTAGACATGGAGGCCTCTACACGTGGCTCATGCGTCATTTTTTTAGTTTTAGAAGTTGCTTTTGTCTTTGGTTTTGCAGCTGTCGTCGGTTTGATGTACAAATGTTGAGGTCTGAATACACCCTCAGAAGCCGGTGCCTGCTCAGCTGCTCCGGACCCATCCGAGGGAGATACAGCCATCGGTCCAATACCTTGAGTATCTTGCAGTATGCCGGACTCCACACAGGTGTCGGTAGAGGCCTGCGACTCAAAGGTAGCGGGTATCAGGGGCTGTGAAGGCGCCTCATTGAGTACCGGCGAACCAGCGACTGGCTTAGGAGAAGCTTCGCCGTCCGTTTTGGATCTCGACTGCCTTTCTCTGTCCTTTTCTTTGCGTTTTTTATGCACTCCGGTAGTCGGATTGCTATCCGACGACATTTCTGGGTAGTTAAATCTGTTTCCAAAATACTTTGATGCAAAAATATACCGACGCTTAATAGTGCGTTGGTTAAATCTAGCACAAAACAGACAGCCAGGCACATTGTGATCAGGGCCTAGACAAGGAATACAGTATAAATGGAAATCCTTATGAGATATTTGCTTCCCACAAGTAATACAATTATTAACTTTTTCTGACATCGGTAAAAACCAAGAAAAAAGTTTCCCCAACGGGGTACTTAGCTTTAGTGAAGACTTCGGTTCTGAAACTCAAACTCAAATATTTCAGTAGTCGGCCGACCGGCACTTGCGAAATGCTTTTGCTTCTGGCATCGCGTGGCAAGAAAGACTAAAGAAAATGGTGTTGGCTGCATGTTTTATACCCCTGACGACCTGACGTCATGGAAGAGAAGTCAGCAACCGACACAGGACCCAAGACTTTGAAATTCAGGCCGACTGAGGGCAACCTGCCAGCAGAGTACCCAAATGTAATGACTGCAACAGTGAAACACGAAGAACATCCACATTTCTGTATAAACAGGAGAGATGTTTCACACTGGACTTGCTGAAACCACTGCTTACAAAGCAAGCTTCAAGAGCAGATAAAGTATTAACACATGAGTTGACAAGAAAGTTCTGTCTGTCCTTCAAAGATCTGGTGTTATTTGATACTGATACCAGAAATATACTGTTAAAATGCTGTTTGCAAGGAAACAGCTACAAATGCAAATGAAAATTCACTACTACGTGTTAAACAGTATGGACAACAATAGCTCAATAATTTTGAGAAATGCTTCACATCCACGAGGACGCTGGTAGCCTATATAGGATTCATAAACCTACCTCTAAGTGTAATACTCTAAAATTTTATCTTATTTGCATGTAGTTAAGAGACAGAAGAAAAGTACAGTTGTGTATTCTTACCATAAATGTAGCTGTTCGAGTGTATTCACTGTTGCAGTCATCACACTTGGATTATCTGCATGCAGGTAGCCCTCAGTCGGCCCGAATACCAGAGTCTTGGGATTTCTGTGTCGGTTGCTGTTGCCTCTTCTATAACATCAGGTCGTCAGGGATATAAAACATGAAGCCTATGCCATTACATCAGTTTTTCTTGTCCCAGATGTCAAGAGACCCCAAAATAGGAAGCTATTACTTGGTGTGGAACACCTCCAGTAAAAAGTAAATACCCCTGCCATAAAAGATGGCCATAAAGAGGATAGGTAGAACGGATATAAAAAACAGGGGGATGGAGGGAGGGAAACCAGGACTGCAACAGTGAATACACTCGAACATCTACATTTGTGTACACAACTGTACTATGTTCTTCATGTTTCACGGTTGCAGTCATCACACTTGGGTTGATTACCACAGCTGAGGAAGGATGGAGGTAGTCAAGAGGTGTTAGGGCTGGCTAGCAGGCCTTGTAAGACTGCTGTAGCAAATCCAGCTATGGATTTAGAAAAAATAGGTAAGTGGTAATGCTTGGTGAAGGTGTGTACAGAACTCCAGGTTGCAGTTTCCAGAATGTCCCTGGTAGGGACTCCCCTGAGAACTGCTGCAAAGGTTGAAGTAGCTCTAGTGGAATGAGTTCTGATCCCCAGAGGGGTAGGTTTTCCATGGTGCTTGTAGCAGAAATGGATGCAGTGTGCTTTCCATTTGGAAATGGTTTGCTTTGAAATGGCCTTGCCCTTTGCCCCTGTAGCAAAGCTGACTAGCAGCTGGTCAGATTTTTTGAAAGGCTTAGTCCTGTCAAGGTAGAACCTGAGCTGTCTGTGCACGTCCAGGGAGTGCAGGAGCCTTTCCCCTTTACTCTGAGGATTAGGGAAAAAGGTTGGCAAATGGATGGATTGGTTTAGAGTCACACTGGATACCACCTTGGGCATAAAGGAAGGGTTAGTCCTGAGGGAAACCCTGTCAGCATGGAAAATAATGAAGGGCTCCACCACCACTAGTGCCTGTAACTTGGACACTCTTCTTGCTGAAGTAACAGCTAGAAGTAAGGCTGTTTTCCAAGAAAGGAATTTTAACTCTGCTGAAGCAGCAGGTTCAAAGGGGGGAAGTGTGAGCTTCTCCAGTACAAAGTTAAGGTCCCAGGTCGGGGTGGGAGCTCTCCTAAGGGGCCTTAAATTGTTAGCTCCTTTCAGGAACTGTTTGATGAGAGGGTGAGAAAAAAGAGGAAGCTCAGTATTATAATGAGATGAGATGGCAGAGGCATGAATCTTAATGGATGAGAAGGATAGGCTTCTGTGGAACAGCTCTGCTAAATAATCAAGGATTTGAGGTAAGTTGGGCACAGCTGTGTCCTTTCCTTGAGACTGACTCCACGAACAATATATTTTCTACTTTTCAGCAAAGGATTTCCTACTACTAGGGCTTCTGGCCTCAAGGATGACGTCCAGCACCTGTTTGCTGAGGGATGTTGGTGGTGCATTTAGGGAATAAGCCAGGCTGCAAGGTTTAGGGTTTGCAGCTGTGGATGCAAAATCTGTCCCTCTTGCTGAGAGAGCAGGGAAGGTATGTGATGTAGGTGCCAGGGTGGCACTGCTGTTAGGCTGCGTAGGAGTGGGTACCAGTGCTGGTGTGGCCAGTTTGGTGCAATAAGGATTACCCTTGGCCTGTCCTGTTTGATCTTGAGTAGTACTCTTGAGAGGAGGGGCAGAGGAGGAAAGGCATAAATTGAGAGGTTTTCCCATGTAAAGCATAGGGCGTCCACCTTCCAGGCTCTGCTGTGAGGGCTCCTGGTGCAAAATTTGCTCAACTGGTGGTTTTGGGGGGAGAAAAAAAGGTCCACCTCTGGTGTTCCCCACCTCTGGGTTAGAAGTTTGAATGAATTGGCGTCCAGTAGATTTCTGCTTAAGTCGTCTGCCAGTGAATTTTGCTTGCCTGGCAAGAAATGAGCTTGTAGGTGCACTTGGATGCTCAAGGCTGTGTTCCAGAGCCATGGCTAACCTGCAGAGTGGGTAAGAATGAGTTCCTCCCCTGCTTGTTTATGTACCACATAACTATGGTGTTGTCTGTCTTTATAAGGAGCTGTCCTGGAAGGATAAGGTATTTGAAGAATGTCAGAGCATTCTGTACAGCTAGCATCTCTTTTTGATTGACATGCAGGGGAATTTGTTCTGAGCTCCATTTGCCTTGAATGCATTTGCCTGCCATGTGAGCCCCCCATGCATAGTCTGATGCGTCTGTTGTCAGGGTTTGGGTGGTGAGGGGTTGAGTGAAAGGAAGTCCCTTGTTGTGGTTGCATGCTTCTGCCCACCAAAGGAACTCTGCCCTTAGACAAGGTATGATAGGAATCACTGTCTCCAGGTCCTGAGACTGTTGACACCAGGGACTTTTTAAGTACCATTGAACTTTCCTCATATGCAGTCTTGCATATGGAATTAGCAGAATGCATGAGGCCATGAACTCTAGGGCTTGCAGTATTTTCCTTGCAGATAGCTGGATTTTGTTGGCCATTAGTTTGAAATAGTTTGTCAAATGGACTTGCTTTTCTGAAGTGAGGAATGCCATCTGGGAAGCTGTGTTCAAGATTGCTCCCAGGACTACAATTTGCTGGCTGGAGACCAGTCATGATTTCTTTTCATTGATGGTGTATCCCAGTGAAGTTAGAAGTCCTTTTACAAATGCTAGGTGCTGAAGTAGCAATTCCTGACTGTCCGCCTGAATCAGGCAATCATCCAAGTATGGGTAGATTTGAATATTTCTCTGCCTGCAGTATGCAATGGCTGGAGCCAGGCATTTTGTGAATACTCTGGGTGCAGTAGATAAGCCAAAGGGAAGTGTAGAGAACTGCACAGAGCCTGCCCTGAAACGTATATATTTCCTGCAAGACTCCCTTATGGGGATGTGCAGATAAGCTTCTTTTAAGGCTAGGGTGACTAACCAGGCATCCTTGGCTAGCATAGGAAAAAAATGTTGCAGTGTAAGCATTTTGAATTTTGGGACCACCAGAAAGGTGTTAAGAATAGATAGATCCTGGATAGGGTGCCAAAAGCCCTCTTTACTGGGCACCAGCAACATTCTGGAGTAGAAACCCTGCCCCCTCTGTTTACTGGAACAGGCTGAATGGCCCTGATATGGAGAAGGCAAAGTACTTGCTTTTGCACCTCTGCCCACTGGTTTGGAGGAAGGTCTGGCAACCCACTTGGAGCTGGCAGTGAGTGGAAGTAGAATCTGTATCCCTGAGCTACAGTGTTTAGAACCCATCAGTCCTGAGTAATGGACATCCAGTTTTTTTGCATGAAGGGCGAGTTTTCCTCTTAGGGGCGCAAGTACTTGGGCATGGCTGGGAAGGATAATTGGAAAGTCATTGTGAACTTTTTCCATATGGAGGTGGCTTACCACTCCCTGGTTTTGAGGTGGAAGCACTCCATTGTTTAGATATCTGCATACTCTGAGACTGTAGTCTTAGTCTGTTTCCCCTGGGTTTGGAATGAGAAGGCCTGAAAGGGACTGGAAAGGACCAGTTTTTCTAAGGCTAATGCTTACTGAATCTACGTGGCTGCACCTGTAAGAAATCTTTGACGGTTTGCATAGATTTAGCTTTTTCTTCCATCTTTTTAAGAACTTCTTCTGCTTTTGTGCCAACCAAACGCTCCTGATTTAATGGAGCATCTAGTAATTCTGTTTTGACATGATCGGGCAAGACTTGTTCCTTTAGCCAAGCATGCCTTCTCAGTACAGATCCAGTGATAGCAGCCCTGCAAGATGCTTCTAAGGTATCAAACCCACAGTGCAAAGTATGTTTACTAACTTGGTTTGCAGAATGCATTAACTCTTGTAAATCTTTATTTTCTGCACAATCTGGAAGTAACACCAATTTTTGTTTAATTAGTTCCATAATATGTTGCTGGTACTTCAACATGTGAAACTGGCATTTCAAAGCTCTGATGGCATTACCCCATCTGTCTAAAGCTCTAGCATCCCTGTCTGAAGGGGTAGGGTTTTTGGCTATAGTAGCCTTAATGTCTTTAGGTCCCAGAGAAATGGTCTCTGGATCTGCAGTAGGATTCCTAAAGAGAAATTTGAGAGAGTCGGGTACTCTGTAGTACCTGTCAGGTTTTCTAGGAGCTGGTGGTAAGGTGTCAGGAGTAAGACTGGACTCCAAGAAGACATCATCTACAATATCCAGGACAGGGGGTATAGCTAGAGGCATGTGCTGAAGGAAATCTAAAAATTCGCTGAGTCTCTTTTTTGACTGAGAATAGCCCTGGCATTCCCAGTGGAAGTGTTCTTTTAAGGAATGCAAGATTTCACCAAAAGAAAAATCCTCTGGAGGGGAGGCAGGGGGAATGGATTCCTCTGCATCTTAGTCCTTATAGGTAGATAAGGGTATGTCCTGGTAATCAGAAGGGTCAGAGTCATCAGAATCCTGATCTGTAGAATCATAAGGCAATTCAATTTTTTGTCTTTTGGCAGGGGAAGGCTGGCTTCCCCTAATTAGAGTAACAAGGTCTTCAGCCATTCTAAGCATCTGTTTTTGTGGCATGGGAGCTTGAGCATGCACTTTGGACGTCGGTTTTCTAGACGTAGTGCGAACTCTGGGCCTGAGAAGCTCGGTAATTTTAGTTGGAAATGAAGCTGTCGGTTTAATATGAATATCGGTAGATCAGAATATACCCTCAGAAGCTGGTGCCTGCACAGCGGCTCTGGACCCATCCAAGGTACAGACATCCGCAGGTTCCATAGCCGAACAAGCATCTTGAGGCATACCGGACTCTGAATGGGTCTCAGCAGAGGCCTGCGAATATGTAAAAGTGGGCATCAGGGGCTGCAAAGGCGCCTCACTGAGTACCGGCGGACTGGCGACTAGCTTAGCGGAAGCGGTGTCGGCAGTTTTTGACCTATGCTGTCTGTCTCTTGACTTTGTCTTTGTGCTTTTTTGGAAGAATGGTAGTCGGATGGCTTACCAAAGCCATTTCGGAATACGGAAAACAACAGCGAAAGTATTTAGCTATAAAAATAGCCCGATGACGAATGGTTTGGGCATTAAACAAGGCACAAAACCGAAAGCAAGGGACGTCATGGTCTGGGCCTAAACAGGTGACACAGTAAGAATGAAAGTCTCTGTGGTATTTGCTTTCCACAGGTAAGACAATTGTTAATTTTTTCTGACATTGGTTAGAGCAAGAAAAAAGAATCCCCAATGGGGTACTTAGCTTTAGATGACTTCTGGTCTGAAACTCGAGAAAAAGAAAATTTCAGGTAGCGGCCAACCGGCACTTGCGAACTGCTTCTGCTTCGGGCTCCTTCTCGGCAAAAAAGACTGATGTAATGGCATCAGCTGCATGTTTTATATCCCTGATGAACTGACATCATGTAAACATATATATATGTAAATATGTATACATATATATATATATATATATATACACATATATACACATGCTTCAAAACAGGTTAACAAGACAGTCTTAACTGACATTTTAACTTCTGGTGTCAATTGCAAATTGAACATGGAGTTGAAGCGAATATACCTGTTAATAGATGGGATGGCCTTTGCAAATGACACTGGCAAGCCTACAGCATATTCTACCTATAGAGACCTAGCTGACAATTTACCATCGTAATCTGGAATGGCACATAGTCAAATCCACATTACGGAATGTCCAAACACTTACTGCTGAACGCTGATATTTCAGAATGCAAAATCTCTACCCATTGTAGCGCTTGTTTCTAGTTCCATAGTAGCAGCAAATGTCAACATTTGGTGTATTTTTTCCCCGGATATATTGAAATTCGGCACTGCGGTTTTCACGGATGTGAGTCGTACATATGATAACTTTACGAAGTGCAATTCGATAAAATTATAGTAAACCCTAGCTGACACTTATGCTCAAGCAGTGTTTCAGAAAAGAAGTCAGCACTGTAAGTCAGATGTACTATTTGACAAAACAGGCAGATTTTATTAAGGTTTGCCACAAGATGGAAACACTATTGATCAGTCTGCCCTACACAATGACTGAATGAGAGCAGAAATGTTCTACTTTCTCAAGGCTGAGAAAATGTTATGGCACTTCCACATCACAAAGTAGACTTGATAAAATTTCTGTCACAATAAATGATCAAAGAAGTACCTGGCAACAAAGTCCTTATTGGGTCTGGTGACTATGATGATAATGATGATGATGACCACAATGCAGAATGCTCACAGTCGAATAGTAACATTACACAGTTAGATGCCTCACATGAAGAGGCATGGTGGTACTTGCTATTACTTGTACCAGGCATTCCATTCAAATACAGACAGCATAGCCGTGCCACCAAGGGACACAGATGCATTCGTACTCCATGCTGCAAATCACAATGAAATATCTTGTAAAATCTGATATATCCATCTCTGTGATGTGTTTTCAAATCTGCCGCCAAGATGTAAAAATTCTTTGTTGCAGTTTTATGCACACGATGGGGTTTGACACCACACCTAGTATCTGTGGTTATTCTAAAAAGATAGCTTGCTTATAAGACTTTCAAGGAGCACTTCCACCTCTTGGAAGGCCTTGGAGAATAAAATCTTAACACAACAGAAGCTCAATCAAAAGAAATCCATGTTTAAATTGTACAGGCTAGCAGTGGTTTACGTTCTCATTGGCAGGTGGCCCAGATGTGTTTACACCAACCAATAATCTACTACAGTAACAGACTGATTACCAAGTGATGGCAGTGAGGCAAGCTAATATTCCAAAATCACATCTGCCACAACCTGAAAGCAAAGGATGGACACTGACTGATGAAAGGTTGGCAAGTGTCCTGACAGATAAAGATCCAATAGCTGAAGCTAGCACTGAGACTGTGCTATTCCAGTGTCTCACAGTTTGCATAACAAATTACAATATAGGGCAAATGCAGAAACTTTAAATTGACTTGAACTGGTCTTTCTGAGTACAGTAAATATCGTAGGCCAGTGCTTATAATGAAGTATGTTAGGTGCGACAACTGTGCCAACATATGAAATATGTCTAAGTCACGTGAAAATATCATGTAGAAATTAAAATATCTCTACATAAAGCTCTGAACACAGATTACTTTAGTCCTTAATTCATAAAAATTGAAGTTATATATACTTAAAGTAGTGCTGTATCTTTATTATTCCTATTCCATTCACTTTGAGTTGTGGGATTTGCTATCAAGGCAGATCTGACACTGCAACTGCAGTGGCTCTACAAAGCTCAAGCTCCTTCCCTGTTCTCATGATGCATCTAGCTCTCCCTATATCTCTGAGATCTAGTTTGCCACCCAAGGGATTAGAAGCATTCTACTCATTCACAGCTAAGTTCCATTTACATTACCCTTTTCAGCTAGAGTTTAGTCAGCATTATCTTAATTTTCTCTCATAATTTCATCCTTCCGTATTCTTCCTTGTACTCGCTTAAAAAATCGTTGCTGTTTCTTTCCTTCTCTTGCTCCATCAAAGCAGATCAGGCCTAGTTTTAGACTGTCATCTCTTTTTTTACACTGAATGTTTATAGTAATTTGTGTATTATTTCTTGGTTTTAGGTACTGCCACAGACAGACAAACAGACTTCAGGAAATGTGCCTTTTATGGCCACAAAATCACATACCCATGAGCTATGTGTGGAATGCCTGTGGCAAGTTAATCTAAAAGCCTCCTGTGAAATTTGTAGGACCAGAAAAATTTGCAGAGGTGTACATTTTTCAGATACACCAGTCAGCCCATCAGAAAGGTCTCAAGTACCACCCATGTTTCTTGCCATACAGTTATATATATATGTATGTATATATATATATATATATATATATATATATATATATATATATATATATATATATATGTATATATATATAGATTCACTTTATAATCTCGAAATGCTGAAAGGTTGAATTTCAGTATCCCGAGACCATAAAGCTGAATCCACAAAACATCAACAGCTCAAAACCACGAAACTTCAAATCGCGAACGCAATCCATACACCACACCACAATACCCACACTACAAAAAAAAAAAACACACACACACACACACACAGAAACAAAACACCACACATCTACAAACCTACACTACATATAAGCAGGGGGGCAAGCCCCCCTCCACCTCCCACACCCCCATACTTATATATACTAACTCCGAGATTGCACAAACAGAAAAAGACAGCAAACTCACACCCAGACATTCTACAGTCTCTCGCACACACATATCACACATATACAAACACCACCACATCCAACACTTAAAGACTCATACTTTTTTCTGCCTATCCTAACCCACACGTACAACTTACAAACACACTCACATACACTCAAACACCTACCCAAAACCCTTGCAAAACACTCACTTACCTTAAATTCCACCTAAATCCACACACTACACCAGAATTTGACTTAGTTGGATTCACGATTATGCATTTTTGCTATTTTGAAGATTTGATTTTGAAGTTTCGAGATATTGAAATTCAACCTTTCAGTATATATATATATATATATATATATATATATATATATATGTTTTGGTAGATCCAAATGGAGTCTCATTATGAATGATTTATAATCTTGTCAGAAAACTTGATTCACTGCTGTCAAACATGATCTATCCCAAATAAATCCATCCTGACTTACATCAAATAATGGACAGGGTTTAATATCAATTATAATTGTAATATACAATGTTCAAAGGACTTAGATAAGGTTATGTCCAGACTAGTAGCTCTGTAGTATTCTAAATGCACCATTTTAATCTCCTTTTTACCTAGGAATTACCCAGGAAAATTGCCACCTATTGGCACAAAATTATTTAGCAAGGTCTTCTTGAATACAAATATTAAAAATTCCATTAAAGGAGTAAATGTTTTCCTTGAAAAGACTTTCAGGACAGATTCCTGTCCCACACTGCTCAACAGTTTGATTCACAAAATGCGACTAGTTAACTAACTTCTGAGATACTGGCAAAACTTTATTAAAGATACAAAAAAGGTTGGAGTAATACAGACAATATGCTGCACTCTATTATTTTTCCCTACTATTTCTCCCCAAAATGTATTAAATAATTTTGCCAATTATGTGAATGATAGAATAATACTTCTCTCACTCTGCAGCCTCTTTGAAGACTTAATGGTACACTGGTTCTGGAACCATACTTCTTAAATGTGGGCTGTGGACTCAAGTCATAACGAGTTTTACTGCAAAAGATAGTTCAAAAAACATGTAAAGATTTAAGAAACTGTAGGTTAGGTGGTGTTTCCATCTGATTATAAGCAATGATTTTTACTGAAGAATTAAGTTATGGCACTGTGGCTGGAGCAACTGTATTAGGCAGTCTGAGAAAGTATTTCTTTTAAGTTTGGTATGAAAAACTCCAGCTTTACTCCATGGTATATCGCCTACTCCGAGGTGATCTCTGCCTAACATATAAAGCTATGTCAAATCCAGAGCTGTTGGACATGCTACACTTAAAGAAATCCCAATCCCTCTGAGCTACACGCTCAAGGGACCCAAACCTTGTCACCACAATAAACAGGACACGCTGGAGGGATAGATTCCTGTCCCAGAGACTTCCTATACTCTGGAACAAGCTACCCATCTATGTCAAGCAAAGTTCTTCATTAGCACTCTTCAAGAAAAATCTTGATGAGTGGATGGGAAATAGGAAATACACCCCGGGGATCACTTCTCTGTCTCTGCTGGACAGTGGCACAGGAAAATAACTTTCTTGGGTGGCGTAAGCTATGGAACCTTGCTGGCTAGGCTTATGTAGGCCATTGGGCCGATAGCCTAGTACCTACCTATGAAGGTCTAGATATAACACTCCATGTTTTTATAGTGCAGGAGGCAGTAATTACTATAGTCTGGGTCCAAACACTCGGATGTTACAGTTACTACAGTGGAGCTTATTTGTGCAGCTTCTGCAGTGCAGAAGTATACTTCCTGACCCTCATGAAATCACAGTTAGCTGTTACAAAAAATAATGTTCCTGCTACAAAAGGAAAGGAGTCCAGTTTCAAAAAGATTAAACAGTATAAGAGCTAGGGAGCGGTCAGTTACTTACTGTATGAGTTCCTAGTTTGTTTTGACCAAGACTAACCAGTAATATTCATTATGTATGGTTGTAACAAATAAGACCTCTCTGTAACACTTTGCAACAATTTCTGTCCACTTACAATGTCTTGTGAATTGTATAATATAATAAACACTAGCAGATGCAGCAGACAATAAGAAAAGTAACATACATCAATTTTAATATTGGCAAAAAAGAACTGCTTTCCTTGTCTTGTTAGCCTTAAGAAATCCATCCAAAAAAAAGTTAACTCCACTGCAGGGGAAAGGGGTACAATGCAAACTTAAATATGTAGTTGTTGCTAAGTTCCACATAATAAAAAGGCAGCATCTACCTCTATGAGTCTAGGAGTCACCACTTCACCACTAAGAAAGCAGTAACACACAGGGGAGTTTATGCTTGTTATTACTTAACACTTATTGATAAGCTCTAGTTACCCATCTGTACAATTAGTACCACATGTAACTGGCTGTTCAAAAATAAAAAAATGCACACAACCCTCCCTTATGTAAATAAAAATCAAATAGTACAGCTTTAAAAGTGGATGTAGCAACTGACACATCAGTGGAAGACACTGATGAGGAAAGCCATGAGATTAAAGAAACAGGCCTTATGTGCAATTGCAGGAAGGGTTGGGCCTCCTGATTTAACTTACTGATACAGGCAAGCAAGGCATGCCACAGCTGTGGGACTTGCCTAAGTAAAGGCCTGAATGTGGAGGAGTTTGGATAGGTCGTGTAGAATGACTTTCAGTTAGCCTCATAGATGTTTTGGGGTGTTGCAGGCACTGTCCATGCTGCTCTCAGCAAGAGTGAAGAAATGCTGACTTTGAATCTGGTAAACATACCTTCTTGCAAAAAGGCAGTGTCAGAAGCAGACGGTATAACTGGATTCATTTAATAGATTGTGCCACTGTGGCAACCGAGCAGACCTACTATAGTAAGATTTTAGGAACATCTGACAACTAAACTCTTCACTTCAGTTGCTACATCCATTCACAGGTTCATAGATAAGAACTAGGCTTGCTTCCCTTGTGGACTATTTTAAGCCTAGCCAGTTTCCCTGTTTGTCCTCAAATTAACCTATTCCATGTGGTTAAAAATTGGCCTTACCCATCCCATGGTCAATAATTATACATTACCCTAATAAGAACAACTGGGATCATACCACAGAAAATTTGAGGAGACCCATGTATGGGATAATGCATTTAGGAGCTGCATATGTTCATTAGTAGTACAGCAGGCAATCTTGGGGAAAATTTTCTGTTTCCCATCCATAGATCCAAGCTGAACTTGAATATGGACATGGGTGACCTTTGTTTTATGTGGATGGGGAGTCTGTTCCAGAGCAGTGGCATCCGCCATGAAATATGCCTGTCCCTCCAAACTGTTCTTTTGATATAGCAGAAGAGGTTTAGATTCCTAATCCAAGTATTTCTGATGCCATATGACTTGCTGATGTGCAGTAAATCCATCAGTATTGGGTCAGAGGATGTCTTGTGTGCCAGACACAGGTTACCTGTTAGTAGTCTGTAGGTTATCTAATATAGTGATAGGGCTTTGAGATGGTCCATGTAGGACATGTAGTTTAGGCCTTGTATCCTTCTAGTAAAGTATCGCAGTGGGCATGCCAGTTCTTGCATGTGTCTGGACAGATACATGCCAAAGGGGACGTTATACCCTGTGACTGGCCTAATAAGAGCTGAGCAAAGGAAGACAATGACATCCCTAGATCTAGACACAATCCCTTTGTTTATAAGCTGTGCAATACAGAAGGACTTTCCTACAACAATGGACATATTTTAGTCAAAAGTTAGGTCACTGTCCTCCTAAGTTTCCAAATCCTGAACAACTGGGTCAACTCTTAGGGGTTTATTGTCAATGTGGTAGTTCTCTGGGATCGTAATGGAAAAACAAAAGACAACAAGTCTTAAATCCATCCGGTGTCCACCAATGAGCGAAGCAAGCCAACAGACGTCTCGTAGATAAAAAATGTATTTAATCCAAATAACGCCCCAAACACAGAAACAATGTTCCCCCGTAACACAACATAAGCCACAAACTAGACAGAACAGACAGCAACGCCACGCTAAAGCAGTTTAGCGCTTTCAACCAGTTAATTGGTCTTCTTCAGAACTGCGTACTAGAGGCATTCAAACCAACTAAATAAACTTTTTGGCGCCAAAAAAAACAGGTCTTAAAGCCACATACTTGTACCATAGTATCAACTGTTGTAAACAAATAATAAAATAATACAATGTAATAAAATGAAATAAAATAAAATAAAGTGTACGCTGACAACAAATATAGACTGCACAATAAAACACATAAGTATTGTTAAATATTAAATTAAATTGTCATATTGACATAAACTATATGAACTCCTAAAAACGCATATTCTATTAATGTATATAGTTTATGTCAATATGACAATTTAATTTAATATTTAACAATACTTATGTGTTTTATTGTGCAGTCTATATTTGTTGTCAGCGTACACTTTATTTTATTTTATTTTATCACATTGCATTATTTTATTATTTGTTTACAACAGTTGATATTATGGCACAAGTATGTGGCTTTAAGACGTGTTTTTTTTGGCGCCAAAAAGTTTATTTAGTTGGTTTGAATGCCTCTAGTACGCAGTTCTGAAGAAGACCAATTAACTGGTTGAAAGCGCTAAACTGCTTTAGCGCATGCTGCTGTCTGTTCTGTCTAGTTTGTGGCTTATGTTGTGTTACGGGGGAACATTGTTTCTGTGTTTGGGGCGTTATTTGGATTAAATACATTTTTTATCTACGAGACGTCTGTTGGCTTGCTTCGCTCATTGGTGGACACCGGATTGATTTTAGTTCTCTGGGATAGATGACTTCCCAAAGGGTACAATAATGCATTTTGTAGTACTAAGTTTAAGCACATGACTTTGGCACCAGTTATTTTCTTGGGACATACCTTCCTGCAGGATGGCTAAGTCAATGCCTACTTCCATCTTGCAGTCATCTAGTCAGCCAGAGCCCTTTGATATTGGCTTTTACTTCAGAAAAGTAGATGTCAAACAGGAGAGATCTCAGCACAGAACCTCTTTGTGGCGGTAACTTCCCCTATTTTGATTTATAATGTCCTATCTATGAGCTAGTTGGCAATCCTGGTGACACGGGTTTATTCCCAGTTTATTTAGCTTTTCTACTATGCCTGACTGAAATTCCACTCAGTCCATTCTTGATTATTTTTCTTTCTAATTTAAAACTATTATCAAGGTTGACATCAAATGAGTACTGGAGTTACTGACTTCCACTATAACCTCAACTGTGATATATAGGCATATTTTCACTTTTCTTATCATAAGCACCCCTTACTCCTTAGTCAACCTTTTCCTTCCTATGGCAGCAACTGAAATACTATATTTTTGCTATTAATTTGCTTGTTATTGTATGTCCCAAGTTTTTTACTAGGTTTGTACCTCTTATCCATTTTTTGCTGCAACACGTTAACCGTACAGAATTTTGGCAACTTGTTTCCAATTAAAATTGTTTATTTATATTGTACTATTACAGTATTGTACACTGTGAAGCTTTTCTCCCTGGGCCTCCACTGAAAATGGGCTATTTTTTTGCCCAGACAGACATTCCCAGTAAACAAATGGAAATAAATAAATGAATGAATGAATGAATAAATATCTTGCATTCCAGACTTTTATGCCTAGGGAGTAAAACTAAAACACACCCTCAGCCAAACTCTAACATTAATACTCTTTACCAGTGTTAATCATTTTCTGATTCCACCATAACCTAAAGCTAGTTTACCCAACTCTTCTGACTTATGTCCAATAAATTGGACAAACAATAGAGTACCTTTAAAAGTATGACATCTTCACGGACAGGGTGCATAGGTTTAGTCCAAACTACAGCACACTGAGAGCACTGTACACTGTATAATGACACTTTTGAAACATTGACAAAGGTCAAAGTAGGCCTTTGAAGCAGCTGAACCTTCCTTACTTCGTCAGTTTCTCTATCTTAACCTGTTCACCATTAATCTTCACAGTATTTGCAATAAAATAATTCCACACCTGGACCTCAATGCCCCAGACATCCTAGCCATCACTGAAACCTTTCTTAACCCCAACATAAAAGGCACAAAAAAATTACCATCAGGCTATACATTATTATTAGGATAGATCAAAAACATAAAAACACAGCAGACATAGAAATTTTGCACCGAGGTTCATATGAACTCTCACCTTACTCACACACTATTCCAAACGTCCTAAATGCTGAGCTTCTTATATTCTTCCTTAAACAGAACAATCACAAAAGCTTGTGTATAATAGTTCTTCGCATCCTTCCAAGAAACAATCTGACCTTACTGAAACATATCTCCCAGCTAACTTGATCTCTAATGAAAAAGCAATAGTCTAGGAGACGTCAATATTGCCTGCCAAACATTTAGCTCAGGCTTTCTCCACAAGCATATATATCAATGGTTTCACACAACTTATAACCAGTCTCACTAGATAAAACTAATGATAATGGTACAATACTAGACTGGATAATGGTATCGGACCCTAGCAAATATTATTTCTTCTGCTAATCTTCCTGATACTCTCACTGACCACTTCCCAGAATATACTAATAAGACTTACTAGCCACCAATCTAACCAATATTCTTACAAAGTAACTTGTAACCTATGAAAATTTAATACTGACATATTTAAATCCATCCTAAAATCCTATAATTGGTCCATCCTTAAAGCCCTACCTTTAGATGAGAGTATTCAAGAATTTTATTACAACATTCCTAACCATAATCAGTTGCTATGCACTATTATACAGGAAAAGAATAAAAACTAACCGTGGTACTTGGCTATGCAAAAGTACTAAACTACTCCTGCAAACAGGGGCAAAGCCAAGAAAGCACAGTTAAAAGATAACACAAGTCAAAACCTGCAAAACTTCAAAGAGCTGCACAATCTTACCAAAAACAGGTTAACACTGATTAAAAACAATGCAATACTTCACCCACCTTCAAAACAACCATAGAAACAACCCTAAGAAATTCTACTCTTCTATGAAATACTCCCCCAAAAGTAAAAATCAGCCCAACACTTCTCTCAACTCTTCTTCAATAGAAATAGCATCCCAACTCAACTCATACTTCCATAACAGCATAGCAAACCTTACTAAGGTGAATCCTTCCATAACCCCTAAGGCACGTCATCTCCAACCTACTAATTCATCTACTTTCATCTTATAGCCCGTCTCAACCTTGTCTACTAAAAAAAAAAACAACAAAAAAAAAAAACTTTTGCAAAAACTTAAGCTCAACTCACCATCTGCTGATAACCTTGCAGCAGAATACCCCAAATATGCAGCTGATGCTACAGCCTACCCTATCTATTCTTATTAACTGGTGAGTACAATAATCCTGTTCCATCCCCTTGGGAAAAGTCATACATTATACCACTCCAAATAGTTAGTAACTCGAATCACCAAACAATTTTTTCTCCAATATTTTATTGATTCTTTCCCCAAATATAACAACAAAGACAATACAAGCAACAAAAACATTGAACAATAGTATAAAACTACACCTAATGCCAAATTGATATGCTTATATAAAATTTATATATATATATATATATATGTATATATATATATATATATATATATATATATATATGTATATATATGTATATATATACATATATATATATATATATATATATATATATATATATATATACAGCAACTCTTTACAGCTATGTACATATCAAAGAAAACTAATACAGTAAAGAAAATTGTGTTTAGGATCCACTTTTAAGGGTATTGAAAAAGTCATAATACAAAGACACACGATGTAATCTGACAGATGACAATGTAAACAGATGTGACACAGGAAAATAAATGTCTGAGAGTTAAAAGAAGAAAAGAGAAAAGGAGAAAAAGAACTTGTGAAAGTTTCTAGGATTGAAATTTACATCACAACATAGAAGGCCTTAATTATTTAAGTATGTTAAGATGTCACACCATTCAGCACATAAAGATTTTTTTGTTTTGTTTTAAAGATTTGAGTAAGAATTTATTTGCTTTAATATAACTGTTTGCCAATTTACAGAAGCTCAATCAATTATAATATTGCAAACTGCAAGTCAATGATTGCTTAAGAATATCCATTGGTGTTAAATTGTGGCAAAGAACACGCCATAAATTTTTTGTATGACTGCAATGCCAAAATATGTAAAGTATACATGTGGTCAGCAGTTTACAAGCAGGACACATTGTTGAGCTTGTGGGAAAAATGAAGCTTTCTTTTTCTGGGATCATATAAGCATTAAAAGTAATCATAACGTATATGTAGGCCAGCTTTTTAAAAGGTATTTTGTTTATTAATTTGAAATATCTTTTAATAATTGCATCTTTCAAACAGGGGATAAGACTAGTCCAATACACAGGAAATACATATTCTGTGAACTCAATTTCAGAATTAATTTATATGTTTTATCTGATTTTAAAGATGCCCAGATACCCTTCACAAAGCGTATTGTATTCAACTCACTTTAAAAAGTATTGTAATATTTCTAGTACAACAAATTTGATTTAATGTAGCAAAGTACCCATTAGAGGTTATTACTACGGATGACACCATATGATTGAACTTTGAAAACTTTGAACATCTAATAAAAACAATAAACTACACAAATAACTTACCAGAACGCTTTAAGAAGGGTGGTGCCCCCTGCACCCCCCCCCCGTTCTTTAAATATACCAACTCCGAGATCGCACTACAGCACAGAAAAGGGGAAATCTTCCCATTCCACGCTGTACAGAGATCTCTAAAACATTCGAACTTTCAAAAGTTTGATCATATGGTTGTCGACCATATGACAGTCGAACTTTTGAAAGTTTGATCATCTAATATAGACCTGATTACATACCATAAAACATGAAACGTGTGTTTTTAATAAGAGGGTAATGTGATAGATCAATCATTTTGTTATTTAGAGTAATACTGGGCTTTAAGAAAATTGATTGTAAAAGATAAAAAACATTTTCAAAGTTTATCATTTTCATTCACTTTTGAAGATAAAAAATGTTTACAGTAATACTGCTCAATCTGACCAATTTCTGATCTCATAACAACAGAAAATGGATAGTGGCAGGACTACATTTACAGACATTAAGGTTATTTGCCAAAATACTGACCTAAATTGGAGAGAATTTAGTCTCTTGGTTAAGATTTTTAGTCACTTTGATCAATCTATCAGCTTTTATGAATAAGTAATACTTGTGAAATCAAATCAGAAAAATTTAGGCCTCCCATTATTTGTCAGGGATCAATTCAACACAAGACGCTCGAATGGATTTGGGGAAAACAGAAATCTATTAATAAATAAAGTAATAATTTTGAAGAATTTTAATGGCAATTTCAGAAAAGACATATAAAATAGCAGTTTTGGGAAGATGTTCATTTTTACTACTGAGATCTTGGATAAGAATGAAAATTTTAATTTTGTCCATCCACCTAGATCATGTTGAATGTCTGAAAAAATTTTGGTGATATTAGATTTATTGTGTGAACTTTGGTTAAGATGTACATTTAGTCCTAAATATTTTAAAGAGAGATGTAGTGTGAAATCAGGTATAATATCTATATCTAAATTTCACTAATCTAGATTTACAGGGAATAGGGAGGATTTTGATAAATTTAATTTCAAGTTTGAATAAACTGAAAAATTAATAACTGTACTTAACATTTTTAGTTCTGTTGAACTTGGGAGAAAGAAATAGGCATACATCATCTGCAAAAGTTGTTACGGGTAATTTAAAATTTAAAGATGCAGGAATATCATGACAATAAGTTTCTTGAATAAGATAAAGGAGCAATGGTTCAATACATATATATTCAACAAATAAGGTGACATCCTCATCTGACTCCATTGTTCATGGGTAATTGGCTTGACAAGCATTTACTAACTGATAGTTGAGTAGTGGGATGTTTACAAAGATTTCAAATGACATCTAAAAAAATCTGGAAATGCAAACTTAGACATACCTGAACATAAAAAAGATGTGATTTACTCTGTCAAATGCCTTAAGAAGCATCTATTGCTAGAACGAAGATATTTTGTTGAGAGTCTCTATAAAAGGTTAATAGGGTTTCAAGTGTAAATGTTTGGTCACCGGTTTTCCTATGGTACACAAAACGTGCTTGGTATCTAAAAATAATTTGAGGAAGGATTACTTTTAATCAATGCGTATATTTTAATTTCTACATTTATGAGCACTATGGGTCTAAAATTAGTAGGATCGAAGGGTTAACAATTTGGATTCTGGATTGAAATAGTTCTTGAATTAGTAATATATAAATCTGAACAGCCTTTAATTTAATGTTGTTAAAAAGTTTAGCAAAGATTTTTGATATAACAGTAAAACATTTATAGAATTAGGAGGAAAAAACATCTGGACCAGGATCTTTTCCATTTTTTAGGTTTTTAACAGTATCTTTAACTTCAGAGATAGTAGTAAGTTTTGATATGAATTATCAAACTATAGACCTATTGAGATCTTGGATAAGAACGGTCTAAAATTCTGGAAACATTTATTTATAAGCAACTACTCCACTACTTCCTCCATGAACAACTCCTTCTCCCAGACAACATGACTTTCATCCTGCCCACAGCACAACTTCTGACCTTATAAGCTTCAAAAATACCATCAACAAAGCGGATGACAACAAACAACTTAACTTTTTATTCCTTGACTTGTCTAAAGTCTTCAACACTATCTCGCAAATCATCCTCCTGCAAAAAAATGCCTTCTCTAGGCCTATCCCAGGCTACTCTCCAGTGGTTCAGTAGCTACTTATACAACAGAAATCAATCTATAAAATGACATAACACTTTCTTTCCCTCCTTGCCGGTTTCTGTTGAGGTACCTCAAAAGTAGCTTGAGGATTTACTCTTAGCCCTCCCCCTTTTTAATGTTTTTATTAAGAATTTGTATACCTCCTCACAGCAACCCTCCTTAGTCAATTATGTGGATGATTCAACTCTTATTTGCTCCATAGACAGCCTAAGCCATATTAAAAAAAATCACCCAAAAAGTTTTTGTCTCCATCAAAAATTTGTTCCACAACACAAAGCTACTGTTAAACCCTTAAAAAGTTGTTATTATTTTTCTTCTCTAAATTCATTAAACAGATATAACCTACTTTAAAAGTACCTCCTTCAATAACACAATCATTCAAGTGGTTCCACACATTAAACTACTAGGGATGTTAATAGATGGCGACCTTAAACGTGATCTGTGCATTCAGCATGGAATTAAAAAAAAAACTCACTAGAAAATGGGGACTGTTATACAGAGCAAAAAACTCTCCTACTAACACCACAAAAACAACCCTTGCTACAACCTACCTCTTGCCATCACTCTCATATGGGACATATTACCATCACTCTTAAACAGGGCACCAATCCCCAATAATCTTCATGCTAAACTAAAAACTAAACTAGAACAATGTTACAACAAAACTGCAAAATTTACTGCTAACAAACCCCACCTCAGCTCCTCCCTAAAATAATTTCATTGGTTTTTATTACTCCACCATATCATATGCATTAAGCTACTTGTAACTTGTTACATAATGCATAAACCTTCAAAATTCCCCACACTAAGCAACAATCTCCATAACCACTATTCAAGCAGATTACAATGCTCACATGATAAAAAACTTACTTCAGCCTACAAACTGGAGACATCTGCAGGAAATGCATTGCACTTCAGCTGTACTGACAAATTCTAGAACTCAGTACGACCTCCCTGAGGTCCATATTTAACCTCTCCACATTTAAATGTAAACTGAAAGATTTTTCTCTGAATCCTAGCTTTGTTTCTGCTTTACACCTGACTAATCACTTTCAAAACTCTCTTTCAGCTTCAACAGCTAATGCTAAAAATAAAAACTTTGTGCCCCCACCCCCCACTTAACATAATGAAGGGACACTCTTGCATTTCTTTTAGTATATACTGAAAGTATTTAGCCAACTGTATATTACTCATCTTCACTGGAGCACCATCTGCTAATAATATATGAGCATTACTAGTTTCCGCTCATACCTACCAACTCCTTTACTTAATTTAATCTATTATTTCATTTCTACTGCCTTGTACACATTCTATCAGTTTCTGTTTTACATTTTCTATAAATTCTTGTCCACATACCATAACATCCTATCTTCTCCAAACCTAAGTCACCAGTATTTTCCTTTCCCCTTTCTTTCCTATAGCTTCAACTGTCTTATTCGATATACCCCATATGTCCTGCTGCTCTTATGTTATAATATCTTTAAGCAATAACCAACGATGTGGTGTGGTACATTGAAGATTTACCACTGGTTGGCATGGTTTAATCACAAAGGTGAAGCCCGAGTGATTAAATAAAGCCAACCGTGGGAAAATCTTCATTGTACAACGACCCCCCATTAATATTCAAAAATGTACATGCTGATTGATCAGAGTGCACGTTGTAAATTAGTTATAGTAATGGAAAAAAGGTCCGGTTGCCTGGACTTTTTCCATTACTATAACTCTTTTTTTAAGCAACGGAGAACGCAAGATCTCCGTTGCTTCATACTGTCTCGCTATGTTAAACGAGTTTAACATAGCGAGACAGCTTTAAAAAAAAGCAATGGAGATTCTCCATTGTTTTTTTAAAGCTGTCTCGCTATGTCAAACTCCTTTAACATAGCGAGAAAGTTTGTAAAAAGCAACAGAGATCTTGCTTTCTCCGTTGCTTTTTTCAAAACTGTCTCGCTATGTTAAATGGGTTTAACATAGGGAGACAGCTTTAAAAAGACAACTGAGATTCTCCGTTGCTTTTTTTAAAGCTGTCTCACTATGTTCAACCCATTGAACATAGCAAAACAGTTTGTAAAAAGCAACGGAGATCTTGCTTTCTCCATTGCTTTTGCCCACAGCTCTGATGTACTGCGTAGGCATGCGCATGAACAGTACATCAGAACTGCCGCAGAATACCAGACAGCTGCGGAAGGGCAGCAAGGAGGCATTATACAATGCCATTATTTAAGAAAAGTAATTATTTTTTTCTTAAATAATGTCATTGTATAATAGCAATAACCCACTTCTGGGTGTGGGTAATGCTGGATTTACCCACGGTTGGCTTTGTTTGGCCACTCGGGCTTCGCCCTCGTGACCAAACCATACCAACTGTGGGTAAATCCAGCATTACCCACACCCAGGCGTGGTGACAACCACGGAGTCGGTTATTGCTATTATACAATGACATTATTTAAGAAAAAAAAACTTTTCTTAAATAATGTCTTTGCATAACAGCACATTACTGTTCTTCCGCTGGTGGTGGTATACTGATTCCTTGTGTTGATGTACTGCGCGTGCATATGGGACTTGCATTCCTACATATACCCAATATATCAGTGCTTGGAAACGGAAGCAATGGAGAAAAGAAAGTCTCTGTTGCTCCGTTTTTTCCTTTTTTTTATTTATTACAAAAAAAAAAGGTTTTGGACACTTTATACCAACGGAAAAAAGTCTGGGCGACTGGACCTTTTTCTGTTGGTATATTGTGGGATTTACAATGGGCACGCTGACCAATCAGCGTGCATGTTTTGGAATATTAATGGGGGGTCATTGTATAATTGTCAGTAAATCATTCTCTTTATTTTTTCCTGTAGCAATTGTATTGCATTGTATTACATATTCATCTTACATTTTATTTATGTCTGTGATTTTCTTAATATTGTCTTTACTAAAGCTTTTCTTTCTGGGCCTCTGCTGAAAATGGGTACCACTGCCTAGTCCCAATTTTCTGTTAGACAAATGTCAATAAAATAAATAAATTCTCTCAAAAGGCTGCACAGTGATTTTACAATCTGTTAACTTAATATTTTATATATATATATATATATATATATATACATATATATATATATATATATATATATACATATATATATATATATATATATATATATATATATATATTGCTTTTGCTATAATAAACCCTTCTCAGAATCTGGCATGATTAACAAAGGAATTCCACAATGATCAGTTTAAAGCCCTCTTTTTTTCTCTTCTCTTCTCAATATTCATAAACTGTCTGTTTTACATATAGTCTGGATGACATTGTTACCACCAGATCACAGTCATAGAAATCAGGCAATGCTGTAAAAAAATGTGCAATTTTTTTTTTTTATATCTGGAAATAGTTGACAAAGAATAAACCCATGGTAAGTAATTAGCAATGTCATCTGGCAACCCTCAAGAGATCAAATACTCTAAGCAAACTAATAATCACTGACCCCCCTTTGGGGGTAAATCTCATATGCATCATTCAATAAAGATGCCTAGGTGTGGTACTCACTCAACATACAACATGATATGCAGCCTGCTGAGGTTAAATCTTCAACACTTCAAAATTTAGTAATTCATATCTAACAGCAGGTTGATAAAGTACACAGAAAACTTAAGGCGTCTTACAAAATCTCACATCTACTAACCACTGCTGCTCATAACTTCATTTCCAAAAGTGTCCTTTCTCCTAGGCTTAGGTATGCCTTATTCGTTACCTATCTTAACTCACAGCAAAATATTTCCCAACTGTAAATTACAGAAAATAAAATCTTAAACATAATTTTAATAAAAGGAAATACCGCTGTTTAATCATCCAAGAGCCAAAGTGGAATGAACAGTATGGTTCCTACTGAACACACTTACCTTTAAACTTATTAATGACCATTACTGTCTCCCACTAAAACAATTTCTATTTATTAGATGCAATCCCTATTATTTAAGAAGTCAAGATAGGCTACACCTTCAAAAGACCAACACCTTGAGCACAACCAAAAAGCCTTCTGTAAAACAGCTCCTGTCTTATGTAATTCCCTCACTGACACTTCAGAAAATTAATGAGCCTTTTTGTGACAAATTCAAACAGCATTTAATGAGTTTAGGTGTAATTGTTTTGATAATGCAGGCTAACACACTTTACATACATACTCTGCTGCAATTTGCATAAATTTAAAAAACTATTCTTCACTCATCTGACTGAAGTATTTATACCATACAATATTTTCTGTACATTGCATAACCAAATGTACATTTCTGTCTATATTGTTATGTACCAGATTTGCATTTCTGTCTGTTTTATGTTTAACATTATCTACTACCTTCACCACTGCAATAAGTTCATAATGTATTTTACTCAATATTATTATATCATTGGCTTTCTGTCTCGAGTCATGACTAAAACAGTCCTTTGACCAATTCACCCCCCCAGAAATATGGATTCTGTTCTGGCTGTCTAAATAGTGGATGAACTGCCTGTACTTACACAGCTATTACAAGGGTCAAGAAAGTCTGTCAATATTGTCTACCTGTTTGGGGGACTTGGAGAAGTCATATGTAAGTTCAGTACGGGCATTGGGCTCTGCCAAGCATGAGTTTTGTCTCCCCCACTATTTGTGAATTTCACAAACAGGACATCAAGGTACAGCCAATATTTGAAGAGCACTCATTTTGGGGGGATAAGGGTGGCATCGTGTTGGCTTCAAGCTGTTCTCTTATTAGTGTTAAATGACTTTTGATCTCCAGGTGCAATGGAGTAATTCACTGCTGCATGCAAAGTTGCTGGAATGAAAATTAGTACTTCCAAATCAGATATCATGGCTCTGTGTTGGAAAACAGTGGACTAACCTTCGCTTTGGGGGAAGTTGGGCGCGGACGCAATTAACCCAGGTGGAGAAGTTTAAGTATCTTGGCTATTTCCTCAAGGTGAAGGCAGAGGAGATCAAGAAATTCTGGATGATACTGCTGCCAGTGTTGTACTTAAGTGTGTCACTGAAGCATGAATGTCACAGGAAGAAGGTTTCAGTTTACCAGTCAGTGCTCCCATCCTTACATGTGGTCATGCACTTTGGACACTTGAGTAAAATGAAATACAGCAATGTGGATGTTAGTTACAAAAATGTACGTGCGCGCGTATACACACACACACACACACACACACACACACACACACACACACACACACACACACACACACACACACACAGAAACACATTCTTGTAACAAAGACATTGATAGGGCTATACAACACACAGCTAACTGTTAAGAGTACCCGAAATATGATGTATTTTAGACAAAACTCTTTGTATAGGCTCAGAATTGCATGACATACATGTTAAAAAGGAACATCAGATAACAGTAGCACAGTATTCACTCTCAACTTAAACAGAACATACAGCCCGGAGTGGATAAAGCTCCAGCACTTAAAATTTCAGTAGCTTTTAACACCCTAGAATGAATGTTGCTGAGCTTATTAAGAGAATCTCTGATGTTTAACAATGCATTTTTTTTATTTCTTTCAAATCTTTTCTGAACACCATATTTTAAGTCTTAGTCCCAAAAATTATTTAAAGCTTTCCTAAAGATTCTGAAATTAGGTCCCCCAAACAGTATGCTTTAGCTTAGCTACACAGAACACAGTAACAACTGCAATAATCTCTTCTCAATAAGTGTTGCAGTTAAATACCTTGTCTCACAACTGAAATCCTATACTAGCTATTAAAATGCTTAGCTTTGTTAAAAACAAAGGCCTGCTGGCTAAGCGAGAATTTTCCAAATGAATGTGTCCTGTACTTCATACCCAGGAAATAAGAAATTAACTTCACAGTTCCTTTTTTACTCCTATCTTTAATGAAGTATATTTTTATTTCATGTTACTTGTTTATTTTGGCAACAGAGGCAATAGATTGCTTGGATTCAGAATTGTGATTATACTTGGATGTCCTTCTGTATCACTGCTGCAGTATTCTTTACTATAGAGATCTTCAGCCTAGGGTAGCCCAACACTTGGTCAGTATATCAATGCCTTATGATCTTGTTTGCACTGTACATCACACATATGCTCCCCAAACAGGATGTAGGACATAAAAGTGACATACAGACGCAATTACCCAGAACCTCTTTGCTGCCAGCCCAAATGCCATTATAACTCATCGGTCTGAATGCCTTGTTGTTGTGCTGAATACTTAGCCATCAGATAAGTGCATCGTTGGGAATGCGTTTTTTTTCCCCTTTCTTTTCTTTGGCCTTGCATTTTATTTTGCTCACCTAGACTTCATGTCATCCAAGAAGGGAAAATGTCAGTGTAGGAGACAGATTCCCCATAAGGATTGTCATGAACAATGTGTCTCTCATTTGGGTGCTTTCCACGACCATATCTCCAGTGATATTTGTAAGGCAATTGTGCCTAAGACACTCAGAAGCCCTTTGTCTTCCCTGGCCATTTATCTTGAAAACCAACAGCTTAAACAGTTAGCTTAAAGTAGTATGGCAGAATCCATTAACACTGAGATACTCCAGCTAGGTAAGAAGATGGCCAAGAAGTCTCAGCTGGATTCCTCAGCTATCCAGCCTCCACTCGACGTCCCTCTAGAAGGGCCAATATCTCTGTAGGCCATTCGGCATCTACACTGGATTTCTATGCCACGACCCCATTGGAGGCTGGCACAGATCTGTCTTTTTGCACATTCCCTGAGGCTTTGCAGGCATCTGCTTCAGATGTCAAGGGGAACTGAGGTTGATTATTTCAGAGGGTCCTAGAGGGATTCTGCAGATATGTATCAGAGAGGAGGCTACAGGTACTCTTACTGAATCTCGACAATGGTCAAAACATACTGTATTTGTTAGGGCTGACATCCATTCCAAGAAAAGAAAAAAGACAAAGCATGTTTTGGTCTGTCCGAAGGATCCTCAAAGGGAATGGCAAGAGTTTACGCAGGGCTTGTCTTCTGCCTTGATGGCCCTAAAGCTCCTGAAGGGGTTTCGGTGCCTGCTGCTCCTTTGACCTCTACCCCTTCTAAATGGCCTAGGGAACTGGATTCCTTCAATGAAGTTTCAGAGTCTGATGAGGGCTCCTTGTCCTATTCTTCACAGATGCCTTCAACTTTGGCTTATGGTTCTGATGATGAGGAGTCTATTAACCCTGAGTCTCCTTTTGAAGAATTGTCCTTTGGGTACACAATTGCTAGGATGATGGAATACTTTAAGTGGGATTCTTCTCAAGTGTCTAAAATTCAGAGCAAATATTGTAACTTGCTTCAATTAGATACTCCTAAAGCCTCTGCAGTTCCTCCTGTGTTGGATGCCTTGTTAGACATTTTTTTTGCTGCTTTCAAGTCTCCTGATTGTCACCCGCCAGCTCCTAAGAAACCTGATAAGTTCTATAAGGTCCCTGAGGATTGTCAGTTTTTATTTAAGTGTCCTGCTTCTGATCCTGCTGTGGTGTCAGTCTCTTCTGACAAACCTTCCAAGCTACTGTCGTCTTCCAAATCTTTGCCTTCTGAAAAGGCTAGTAGGACAATGGAGAGGATTGTTAAAAAAGTTTACACTGCTACTGCTTTGGCCTTTAGAGTTATTAATTATCAGACCCACATGACCAGATATGCTCTGGCATTGATTGCTCAGGCTTGTCAGGTTATTTCTTACCTCCCCGATTCTGAAGGCAAATCTTCTGTTTTACCTATTTTAGGTTCTACTTCTCAAGTGGTTCGCCACTCTATCAAGTGTAGCTATGACGCTAATGCCTCTTCCAGGGCTGTGGCTTTTGAGTTTGTCACGATGCATTATTCTTTGCTTCATCTCTGGTCTTTGCCTGAGGACATTAAGGCCAAGTTGTTGGATGGTCCTTTATAATAAACATCTTTTTGGGACTACTTCTGCTGACCTGTTTAAGACTCTTCAAGAGAAAGGAAAAACTTTGCAGGAACTTAAACATATTTTTGCTTCTCCTATCCCTAAGTTCCAAAGGAATTATCCTTCTAGATCTTCAAGATCTGCTTTTGTCCACAGGCAGCCCCGTCAGGCGTCTAAGGGCAGGAAGAGTGTCAGGCCAGCCTCCTCTGCTAAGGCTTCTCAGACTTCTGTGACCCAGAAGCATCCTTTATCTGATAAGCCTGCTTCTCTTTAACAATCCTCTCACCCACTTATCGACCAGGTTCCCTCTGTCTTACAAATTGGCTTCTCATCACTTCAGACTACTGGGTTCTTTTTATCATCCGTCAGGGGTTACTTCATTGTAAGAATGTTTCTCCCTCTTTTTTCCCGGATTCTTCAAACTCCTCTAGAGCAAATTCCTCATTTCCAGGAATCTTAGGGTCCCTGGTGAACCAAGGAACCATTCAGCATGCTCCCTGTTCCCAAAAGGAAAGGGGGTTTTGTTCCAGGATGTTCCTGGTTCCTCGAAAGGAGAGTACTTGGAGACTTATTCTGGATCTCTCCCTGCTCAACACCTTTCCCAAGGTCCCCTCTTTTTGGATGTTTGCTCTTCAAACCCTGTTTCCTCTTTTATGATCCTAGGCTTTTCTGGTGTCTTTGGATCTGAAGGATGCTTACCTCCATTTATTCATTTTTATTTATTTATTATTTATTTACATTTGTTGACTGGGTTAGTCCATCTGAGCTAATAGCCCTTTTTCAGTGGAGGCCTGGGGAGAAAAGCTCCACATGTTAATAATACAGGTAATGATAGGAGTAAAGTATACAACATTTATGACATATACAGTAAAACATTTTTAGTAAAAAAATTCATAATATAATATGTACAAACTTCAAAGATTTAAATTGTCAATAAACAAAAAGACAATAAAGACAATATTACAGGGTTTTTATTGTGGGTGGCCTATGTTTTGTTTAGCAGATGCTCAGTTTAGATATCATAGCTCAGGAAGATACAGTAAGACACAGTAATAGAAGTGTGATGAGAGTAAGTGTATGGTTAGCTTGAGTGAAGCTTGAGAGATACAAGTATCAGATATACAGAAATTAACACTGGACAGAGACGGGCAAGTGGGCTATACTAAGACAGGAAGACAGATTATGGAGGGTGAGTACAGTGAAAGGTCCACTTACATTTCAGGTATTCTTTTGTGGCAGATTTAAATTCCTTAACTTTGGTGAGCGTCCTAATTTCCAATGGGAGTTTACTCCAAGATATGGCTGGATTATAGCAATAGCGGTTGGAGGCAATTTTGTTCTTAGGTTTATGGATATGTAGTAGGTCTTGGCCTGAGCTTCTGAGAGTCCTAGAAGGAGTTTAGAAAGAGATTAGAGTAGATAGGTTGGGGCAGTATGATGGTTGATATAATATGGAATGGATAATTAGAAGCTGAGAGAGGAGAAGCTGATGGGGAAATTCGAGCGAGTTCAAGTTATTTAGTGAGAGACAGGAGTGATATTTATAATTTAGGTTTGCTGCAAATTTGGCCACTTTATTATAGGTACATTCTAACTTAGTTAGGAGTGATGACTTGAGTTTGTGAGGATTTAGGAGCTGTAAAATAGGCTTGGTAGTAGATAAGCATAGGAGAGGGCTATTTTTGCTTTGTTGGTGAGGAACTTCTTATTTCTGTATAAGAGGCCTAGTTTTTGGTGAGTTTTCCTAACATAACTGTTTACATGTAGATCGAATTTTAGTTGGTCATCAATTATGACACCTGTAATTTTAGTGGAGGTTCCAACAGGGATAGGTGTGCTGTTTAGAGAAAGTATGGAGAATGTGGATTTAAGGTTGTTTAGGTTTTTGGGAAGAAAAAGCAATAGCTTTGTTTTTTTTTAGGATTTAGTATAAGCTGCTTTTTGGAGAGCCAGGTTTTGACAGAGTTAAAGGAAGACTGAGTAAGTGACATGAGTTCTGCGGGAGTGTCTGTAACAGAGACAAGTGTAGAGTCATCAGCATATTGGACCAGTGATGACTGAGGGCAAGAAGTGTAGAGTAGGTTAGTAAAAATATTGAAAAGTAATGGACCAAGATTAGAACCTTGGGGTCACCTGTATTAACAGACAGAGGTGGGTGGAGAGCAGAAAGCCACTTTCCTGATTGTTGTCGATCAGACAGATAGCTAGAAAACCAAGCAGCAGTTGTGGTGGAGAAACTGAGGTTAGTTAATTTGTTCAGAAGGAGACAGTGGGAGACTGTGTCGAAAGCCTTTGAAAGATCAAGCAATAAGCATGATACAAGTTTGTTGCTGTCTCTGGCTACAGAAATAGTGCTGATGAAGGACAAAAGGGCAGTATTGGTACTATGTTTCAGGCGAAAGCCGTGTTGTGTGGGGGTAAGTAGAATTTCTTGCAGTAAGTACTGCATGACTTGCTTGTGTATGCATTTTTCTAAAATTTTTGAGGGGTGAGGGGACAGCAATAGGTCTGAAATTAGCAATTTCTGTGAAGTTACCTCCTTTATGTATAGGTAGAGTGTAGAATTCTTTCCAGATGTAGGGAACTTTAGATTCAGTGATGGAGCGGTTCATTAGAATAGATACAGGAACAGCCAGAATGTTTGCTGCTACTTGAAGGAAGTAGGGAGGAATATTGTCTGCTGATGTAGAACAGGGCTTTAATTTGCAAAGTAGGGATTTAATGAAGTTGGTAGGTACAGGTTTTAGGGAAAAAGTTGTAGTGGAGTTTAGAGTAGGATAAGGGTGGTGACAGATTACAGTGTTGGTAGTTGAGGAGTCAGATGGTAACATTTCTTAATGGATTCAATGAAGTGGGAATTGAGAATAGCTGCGGTTTCTTGTGGTGTATTAGTTGGGCAGGGTTAGAAGATGAGGGGTTGCCAGGATGCAGAATTTTATTAACTGCATGCCAAAATTTGGAAGGATTTGACTTTTGTACAGTTGATGGGTTATTATAGAATTCTTTTTTGCCTTTATTTATATATGTTTTTTGACAGATTTCTAAGTTCTTTATATTTCTGTAAGTGGATGGGTAACTTGGAATTTACCCATGTTTTCGACATCCTGTCCCTGGACTTCATCAAATTTCGGGTAGCGTTTGTTAACCAAGAGGATATATTAGATTTTATATATACTGTGCGGATAGGTGCAAGTGAGTTAAGAATATTTAGGAAAGTTGAGTTAAATGACTGTACTGCCTCATCTAGTGGGATTTGGTTCAAAAAAGACCAGTTCATTTTAGAGAGGAGGGTATTAAACATTTCAGGGTGGAAATTTGATAACTTACAACATGCAATGCATCCGTGTGGCTGAGGGGAATGCAGAGTGAATCTGACAACTTTTACTGGAGAGTGGTCACTTAGGAAGTCAGGTAGGGTTGTAGAGTTACGGTATTTAAGTGGGTTGGGGAATAATATCCAATCAATAAGAGAGCTAGAGTTATGAGGTTTATTTGCATGTGGGTGGGTATAGACATAAGTTGTGTAAAGCCATATAGCCTAATAGATAAGCTAGAGTTTGGTGAGCACAGGGACAACCAATTTATGTTTACATCACCAAGGAGGATGATTTTATTATGTATGTGTTGAGAGAGGTAAGCGAGAATACTTTCCAGTAGGGAGGATGTTCTCCTCTGGAGGAATATAAATTGCTACTACTGTGATTGTAAGGTTAGCAGTCAAGATTTCAGCAGGCAGAAAGGCTAGGTTCAGTTTGTCTAGAGATGTGAGAGTATGGTGGTTGCAGTAGGCAATAGCCGCCCCCCCCCTTTTCTTTTGGCAGTCAAGTCGTAGTATATTACATCCAGGAGAGAGAATGTCTATATCAGGAATTTAAGGCTTTAGCTAAGTTTCTTTAAAGGTGATAATATCAGGGAGTGATTTGCCATCCAGGCATGGAATTCACTGATCTTATGTAGTACACTTCTGATATTCATAGAATAAAAAGATATATGTTTTTTAGGAAGGCTAAAATGTCCTGAGTGTTGGGGAGTAGAGGTGTTGGTTGGACGGGGGGGGGGGGTGTTGCACTGGGATTTGGATGGATATCTTCTGATAGTAACAGTTGTTGAGAGGATGTGTGTATTATAGAGTGAAGAGTAGTAGCAGAGGTACTTAATTTTCATTTTTGTAAAGTTAGAGGGGATTGGATGAAGTTTGATTTTGGGAAGAAAGGTAACTGTAGGTAAAGTGATAGAGTAGTTTATGCAACACTAAAGAGGATGTGAGATGATATTTGGAGGTGTATGGCTAGGAGAGAAAAGTAGTAGGGGAAGCAAATAGAAGAATGTGTGAATTTTATGGGTCATGTTTGTGAGGCAGAATATAGAATGTTTTTTAAGTTTCTCTATTTCTTCCTCTCATTTTCAGTTCTCTGCTTTGCCCTTTGGCCTCTCTACTGCCCCAAGGGTATTCACAAAATGTCTATCTACTTGAATGCTTTCTGCAGGCTCCAAGGCATTCATATCTTTCCTTATCTAGATGAAAGGTTGCTTCAAGCTCCATCTCCCAGTCGCCTGTTATAGGATCTGGAGTTCACCATCTCTCTTCTTCAAAGTCTGGGGTTCACTATCAATTTCTAAAAGTCCGTCCTGACTCCCTCTCAGGATCATGTGCATCTGGGATGCAGGATTCAGATAGTGCCAATGCTGACCCCACTTCCACCTCCAAAAGTTTTGTCACTGGCAGCCTTCTTTCATTCGATTCTTCCTCTGACTTCCATTTTAGCAACAGTGTTTCTGAGGGCCCAGGAATTCATGGCCTCTTCTATTCTAATGCTTCCTCCTGCCACACTGCATATGTGGAAGCTTCAGTGGTACCTCATGTCAGTTTGGCTGCAGCACTGCCACAATCTGGATTTTGGTGTACCTCTCTTTCCTTGCCTAAAAAAGGAATTTGAGTGGTGGATTCAACAGTTTGCTCTCAAACCAGGCCTGCCTGCCCTTTCAGCCTCCAGTCCCTTCTCAAGAATTGTTCACCAATGCCTCAGACATCGGATGGGAGGGCTTCATGTGGTCACCTGAAAGTTCAGGGTCTCTGCCCCTCCCCCCATCAGACGTCAGACCATATCAACATCATAGAGATGAGAGCTCTGATTGTGACTCTTCAAGCTTGTCATCCCATGTTCTTTCCAAGCCCCTTGAAGGTGTACACAGAAACACTACAGTGATGTGATATGTCAACAAGTAGATTGGCACAAAATTTTACATACTCTTCAGGCCTAGGAGGTGGCTCTCATGTTCTCAGTTAACTCTTCAGGCAATATATATTCCTTCAGAGCACAACCTAGTGACAAGACTCTTTGAATAGGTCCAAACAGACTCATGAATGGATGCTTCACAGAAATGTGTTTCTGGACATTGTCCATCTAGTGTGTTCCTCAGGTAGATCTTTTTGCCTCACCTCTGAACAGGCAGCTCTCTCTCTCTCTCTTCTGTTCCAGAGTGCCATGCCATTTGGTGTGGAAGACGGACGCCCTTTCTTTTACTTAGAAGAGGATTTTCCTTTATGCTTTCCCTCCTCTTCCTCTCCTTACTAAAGTCCTGCAGAGGATTCAGCTGGACTCCCCCAAAATTTTGCTAGTGACTCCCTTTTGGTCAAGATAGCACTGGTTCCCCCTCTTAATGCAGCTGGCCAGAGGTAGTCACCACAAGTTACCTCACACAGGACTAAGGGTCTCTCACTCATCCTCCCTTTTCCACTCTGCAACTGACAATGTAGGTGATAGGGCTTGATCCCTTTCAGGCACCTCTTGTTTGAGGATGTGTTCAGGGTTTTACCAAGAGAGGAATCCCTCAACCAGAAAATCTTATACATCCAAAGTCGAAAAGATTTTCTATCTGGTGCCATGCACATAACCAGGTGGGGGTCCTTTTGGTCCTCTCTTATTTGTGTACTTTGCTCCAGTCTGGCTTGGCCTATTATTCTGTGAAGGTCCATTTGTGAGCCATTTCTGCTTGCCTGCCCTTGAATCCTCCATTGGCTTCTCATTTTGAGGTCAAACAATTTCTTAAAGGTAACATGACCACAGACCTCCAAGGAAACCTATACCTCCTCCTTGGGACCTTAATTTTGTTTTGGAAACATTGATTCAGGATTAATTTGAGCCTGCAAACTCTGTTTCTTTGCAACATTGAACTTGGAAGAATGTCTTGCTACAGGTTCTTACTTCTGCTTGGAAGGTTTCTGAGCTTCAGGGCCTTACGGCCATTCCCCCCCCCCCCACACACACACACACATGGACAGGGTAAAATATTTCAGTAATTTTAAGACACTTTTATGAATCCTAAACAGGATACATGAAGTCACTCGGCAAATGGGCCAATACAAGACAAATGAAATCATGGTCTTCTAGCCTGGACTGCTATGATTTAGGCATAACTCTATGGTTCTTACTCTCAGATTTAGCCCTACACTTACTTCATTTTACCAATTTTCATTCTAAAGTCAACCATTTTAAGGGCCAATACTTTATAAAAATACAGCTGCTCGCCTACTTACACCCTTACAACTTCCAAACTTTCAGAGTTAAGAACAAACTTGTCTGAAATTCAACCACCATGCAGGAGGTGGCATTAGCAGTCAGTCTTTAGCCTGTAAACAAACACAGTGCAGTGTACTTGTCTCTCTGCGACATTACTTACTACTTGAACAGTAATACTGTACCCCAAACATGTCGCTGTTCCGGCGTTATTTTTCCAACCATAATACAATAGTACCCCAACATGCCTCCAAAGTGTAAAAGAGAAGCCAATAGTAGTGGTGGTGAATGCAACAAGTGCTGCAGTATTACCATGGAAACTAAGGTAGACATTATAAAGCAAAGCAACTCGGGTGAGAAAACTGCAAACATAGCAGGTTCACTTGGGATGAATAGTTTAACTGTTTCAACAACTATAAAAGACAAAGAACGCATTATGCAAGATGTGAACAGTTCTGTAGCAATACATTCCATGATAATTAGTAAGAGACAACATGTGATGATGGAAGAAATGGAAAAAATATTCAATGCGTGGATGGAAGACCAATATCAGTGTAAGTCTCAACTTAATTCAGCAGAAGGCCATGAGTATCTTTGAAGATTTAAAGAATAAACATGGGGACAGTGAGAGCATTGGCGAAGAAACATTTATGGTTCCATACATTTAATACTCACTCAAACTTGCACACCATAAAGGTGGCTGGAGAGGCTGCCAGTGTGGACATAGTAGTGACAAAGGAGTTTCCCAAGGTATTGTCGGCAATTATTGACAATGAAGGTTACCTACCAGAGCAGATTTTCAACATCGACGAGACAGGGTTGTACTGGAAGATGATGCCTGAACATACATATATTACAAAAGAAGAGAAGGGTCTGGGTTTAAAGCATCAAAGGACAGATTTACACTCCTGTTACGCAGAAATGCTCCTCGTAACTGCAAAATTAAACCTATGTTAATCTATCATTCTAAAAACACCAGGGCCCTCAAGGGTGTTGTCAAAGCTTCACTTCCTGTTGTGTGGAAGTCTAACTGTAAAACATGGATGACAAAACTTCTTTTGAAGATTGTTTTTTTTCCTTTCCTTTTCACCTGAGATGGAAAAGTACTGCCACAACAAAAATCTGCCCTTCAAGAGCCTGCTTGTCTTAAACAACGCCCCAGGTCATCCACCATTCCTGGACAACTTTCACAAGAACATCAAGGTGGTACACCTGCCTCAATACTACCTCTGTCCTTTCAGCCGATGGATCAAAGTGCCGTAGCAACTTTAAGGCTTACTGCCTGCGAGAACTTTCAGACAGGCTGTGAAGGAGACAGAAGGGGACAGTGAAGTGACACAGAGAGTTCTGGAAGAACTACAATATCTACAAAGCAATTAAGAACAGTGATGCTCCCTGGGGTGAGGTAAAGACTACCACCATGAATGATGTTTGGAAGACGCTTTGACCACAATTTACAAACAGCTTGACTGGAATTATAGAGACAGTGACTTCAGTGGCCAATTAGACAGTGGAACTGGGCAGGCAACTGCAATTGGAAATGGAAGAAGATATCCATGAAATGTTGGAATGCCACAGTAAGAAGCTGTGGAACCCAAGAAACTCACCTGTAAGCAGCTGGCTGAAGATTTCAACATGACTGAGAAGGGACTTGCTTAATTTGAGTCTCAGGTTCCTAAACACTGAAAGGTATACAAAAGTGTCTGCACTTATTCACAAAGCTATTGCCTGCTACAGGAAGACTTACAAAGATAACAAAAAAATTAGCTGTGCAGACATTTCTTGATATATATCTCAAGAGAGCTGAGGTGGGACACAATATGCAACAAGAACAATACATCCACAGTCACACTTATCACCATCCTTTACCTAAGTGTACAATATTATGCCATTATACATTACAGTACTGTTTAAGGTTGGTAAAAAATACAACACTACTGTCAAAAAATATAGTACTACTGTCAAGTATTAGTGGCTCTTACACTCCACTAATCACCTTTGTTGTACAGAGTGATTACTTCAGTTTATGATTACAGTACAGGATTTTTATCTTTATATTTTTATCTTTATTGTGCATATTTGTGCTTTTTGGTGGTCATGGTACAATTCTGGTGGTTATGGTACAACTTTGAGCAAATTCTGTTAATCGTCAAGGGTGTGTTGGACTTATGAACATTTTCGACTTACGATAAACCCCCAGGGACGTACATACGAGTAACTGTAACTGAACTTAGCCTAAGCAAAGAGTCTACATTACTAAGGCTACCGGATCTACCACAAGGAAGTTCTTCTGTTCAAAATATAAGTAAATCCTTCTCTTTCAGGGCATGAGCTATGATTTTTAAAGACCAGTGCTATGATTTTTCTTACTCATACACTGACAGCTGTAAGTGAGATTACTCTGTTTCACATTCACCATTTCCAAAGTGGTTCTTACTGATGTGACTAAAAAAAAAGAGAAGTATGTAGCTCTCTGCAGTAGTCCAGAAAAAAAAAACACAAGCCAAGCTATTTTGGCAGATGCATACTATAACTGCTGTCTTCTAGCAGAGGAACACAGCTATTCTTTGTAAGAGTAGTATAATAAATGATTTGTGGGACTCGGAAGATGTGTAATGGTTAAGGGAGTAGGTAGATAAGGCTGAAGGAAGAAAGGGTATAAAAGGTAAACAGAGATGAGGTTTCTAACGGTGGCTTAGCGCTACTGAAATATGCAAAAAAAAAAGGAAAAAATTATTATGAACATTTTTTTTCATTCTTTTTTGTTAATACAACTGTCCACAATTAGCAATTAAATTAAATTAAAATGCCAGCCACAGGACTCAGGAATGTGACATTACCTTCAGTCGATAAACATAATCTGAGCATGTGTGAGACTTTAAGGAAAAAAATGTTGATTCTTATACTGTTGGCTGCTGGACTGTGTTTTCAATAAAACAGCAAATACAATGTTCCTCCATTGTTTTTTCAAGTTGTTATACCTAAAGGTAACTTCCCTCACTGTATCCAAGTTTGTTAACATGGAACGATTATGAAGGCTGGTTGGGCTGTGACACAAAGCAGCAAATGAATATACAATCGTTAATTGCTTAAGCGACCCAGGTTTGTCAGTCGTTCAGGTTACTGACAAAGCAACTGGAGGTGGGGGGTGCCTATCCTGAAAGACAAAGACCGCAATGGGTTTGGACATATGATATCTAATGGAGGCTGGGACTCACAATGGAGGGGCTGGGATGAAGAATGGAGGGGCTGGGATGAAGGATGGAGGGAACTGAGAAGGCATGACCATCCTGCAGCCAGGGGAGGATAAGTGCTCATGTAGCTCTCTCACTGCACACAATCTATGTAAATAACATTAGTGCAAGGGAAGAAGTATTAGGAAATGACAAAATTCCTCACCAACTGCAATATGATAGTTCTACCTGGCATGCCCATTCCACAGTGTACCTGCAAGTGCATCTCTCCAGTGCCCTGCCACAGGTGAGTTACATGTGCATGAGTGCTCTCCCAATAGGACGACTGACAATGTAGGTCACACCAAGGAACCTGTGGGTCATCCAGGGAGCTGTGGAGTATTGTGTGCAAACGTAGGGACCTTAAGTCAACAGCGGTGGGTAGAAAAAAGAAACCAAAAAAAAAAAGGTGGAATAAATAAGTATTGGTGGCTAACACAGCAGTCATTAGTAAGAACTCTAGCCTGCCCTATCTGTTGCTCTGATCCAAGTGACCCCAAGCAAAGTAAATAGTCATTAAATTGCATTTGATTATTTATGTGTGTGTGTGTGGGGGGGGGGGGGTTGTTTGTTCCTAATGGACATTCTCCATTTTCAGAGGGGGCTCAGGAATTTACATATTGCAAGTAATACAATAAAGCAAAACACTAACATGTTAAGAACCTTACATGTACATAAACTGCAAAGTATGAAACAATTTTCAAATACTGTATACATATAAATAAAAACAATTATAAACAATATTAGATATAAAATAACAAAAGGCGAATACATATTACAGGTAGCAATTTACACTGGTGACATACTGTTAACTTTAAATTAAAATGTATGCATAAGATAAGGGATATGTGCAAGAATAGTAGAAAAGAAGAAAACACAGTAGGACCCAATTCCAAAAGACTTGCTCTCAGTTTAAGTGACCACTTACACTCAGAGCTGGTCTTTTGGAATCTGGCCCTCTGTGTAAGCCTGTTTACAGACAAGCAATACAGCAAAGTAAGTCACTTACACTGAAAGCAAGTCTTTCTGAATCAAGGCAGACTAAAAGTGAGAGAAACTCTTTTGGAATCTGGTCCATGTTATAAAAGTAAGCGAGGAGAAGTAGTAGCCGCATAGGTTTAAATAGTAGGGGAGCTGAAGTAAGTTACAGATGTAACTTAAGGTATAAGTGGCAGAATGGACTCAAGGACAATTCAACAGAAATTATATTAGGTTATAGTCCTCAGAAGTGACAGATGGACACTGATGGAAGTCTAAGTATGGTTACAATTAGAACACTGTAATGAAATGATGAAATGGGATTCACAGAGTCACACTGTAGCCAGAAAAGTCTGTTTTGTACTCACAAATGATTACTGTTGGCACCCAAACCATCTGGCATTTAAAAAAATGACTACATTTCACAAAATGAAGCTCAAAGCTGAGTATGAACTAAAAATAGCCAAAAAAAATAAATACTTACAAATCTTTCTTTAACTATGACAGGAAGTTAAGAACTAGCACCCAACAGTGCTCACAGCTAGTCTACAAAAATACTACACACTCCGTCCCAAAGGAAATAGCTAATACTACAGTTAACACATTCAGTGCAAATTTTACTCCACCCTCAGTTATAGCTATCCCACAGAATTCACAATCACATCCACCCCACTCACTGAAGCCTACAACATCTTTTTTGCATACTTCCAGTTCACACCCATACCCCTCCTTATGACATCCAGAACTATTTTGGGTCTTGCTTCTTTGGCTCCCATTATACTTAAGCAAACTGATGTCAGGGAAAGATGTCCATCAGCCTTAAAAGGAGTGAGATCTGGTAGTCAGGCCGGCCAAGGGTTTCAACAGCAGGAAATCCCACAAGTCAGGACTGCAACAATGAAACATGAAGAACATCCTTAGATACTGTTGAAGAAAACTGTTTTTGATATTTGAATTGTGAGAGATAGGCAGTATTACTTTATTGCTAATTACAGTATTAAATATATGTTCTCATATTTCTGTAAATATCCCAATAAACATGAACTTATAGTGGAAATTCTTGTTGCTATATGAAAGCTCATGTCTGGTTAACAAAAAGTTCTAACTATATATGTCCAGGTTCTATAGTTCTCAAGATATGAAAATTTGTCTGTGAAAGTTTAGGAAAAATATAACTGGGGGGGTGTACATTATAATATATAACATTATTTATGGAAAAGACTAAGAATGCACTGAATGTTATCACTGGAAAAAAATACTTATTACTGATAATGTTGCAATTTGTACAGTTTTAATAGCTTTTATTGTTCACTAAAAACTTACAGTTGTATTTCTTATGCTTTTTAAGTTTAATTTTCAGAAAATGTTTTGGAAAGCAAGATGTGTATAGGCTGCCACAGGTGTGAAATTCCACACCACTTAAGTGTTAATGAGTTAATTACTATAGAACCAGTTCTCTTAGTCCTTTCAGAAACTAGAAATACTTCATCCCTGGGTCATGACAATATACCAGGTTGGCCAAATATGGCCTTTCTGAACCCCTAATTAAACTCTTTAATTTAAGCCTCTTCACTGGTTATATTCCTGAAGCCTAGAAAACAGCTACCATAATGCCATTACACAAGGGTGGCCCAATCCATTAGTCTCACCAGTCTCATATGTAAAGCTAAGGAATGCATTATCCCAAACTTCATTAACCTGTACATTGAAAATCTCTCATTCCTGGACCTCATCAATTTGGCTTTATCAAAGGAAAGTCCCACTCTCTTTAACCTCATTAAAAAAAAAAAAAAAAAAAAAAAAAATATATATATATATATATATATATAAATATATACATATATATATATATATATATACATATATATATATATATATATATATATTTTTTTTTTTTAAGTATCTGAAGCAGTGGATATGCAATGCACACAGCATAACCAGACCTGTCCAAGGCCCTTGACACTACTCCCCAGGCAAGCATTATTGACAGACTTGTAAGTAAACATGAATATAAATTCTTATATTGTGAAATGGATAGCTAAGTGATTGTCTGACAGAACCCATATGGTTAAGTAGGAGGTGCCACTTCAGAAACAAAATAGTTACCAGTGGCATACCACACATCTCAGTTTTGGGTCCTCTCCTATTTGGCATATATTTCTCAAACCTTTAGGCCAGCACTTCTGGCTTATGGTTAACTAAAGTTTGCAGATCACTGTAAATTAGGTCTTGTTATTTGATCTTCAACTAACTCATAACTGGATCAACACAACTTAAAACATGCTAACAATTAATGCAAGGACAATGGCCTGAAACTGAATGTAAAAAAAAAAAGTGTAACACTGTTCATTCTGGTGAACAAAACAGTTTCATTTACCGTACAGATGGTGCACCCATCCAATCAGAGACTGTTATAAGGGATCTTCTATGTGGCCCATCTAATTACTAAGGGGTTCGCATCTAGAAATAAAGAGGTTATAGTGCCCCTCTATTCGTCACTCATCAGACCCATCATAGAGTACAATGCCCCATTTGTGATGTACCTCACAAGACACTTCCAACAGCTTGAAAGACAACAAAAGCACCTCACCAAGAGGATTACTGGCCTCAAACATATGTCCTATGCAGCCCGACTGAAAAAACTCTGGCTGTACTCGGTGGCACATCGCTTACTCAGAGGTGATCTCTGCCTGACTTACAAAGCCATGTCCAACTCAGAATTGATGGACATGCTCCACCTAAAGAAATCCAAGTCACTGCGAGCCACTCGCTCTAGTGAGCTAAACCTTGCCAAAACAATAAATAGAACATGCTGGAGGGATAGATTCCTGTCACAGAGACTCCCCATGCTTTGGAACAAAATTCCTAACTACATTAGGCAGAGCCCCTCACTAACACTCTTCAAGACAAGCCTTGACAAGTGGATGGGTAACAGAAAGTACACCCCTGGGATCACTTCATTGGCTCTGCTTGACAGAAGCTCAGTTAATTAATCAGTGGGGCGGCGAAAGCCAACACACTCTGGCTAGGCTTATAAATGCCCTCGGGCAGATAGCCTAGTACCTACCTATGAACCTATCTAGGTACTCTTGTTGACAATTCTTTATCATTTAACCATCATGTCTCCACAGTAGTTTGGAAAGCCTTCTATCTTGCCCATCTAATTTTCAAAGGCATCTCCATTAGATCCAAATAAGTCTTATTTTTCCTTTACTCATAACTTACCAAACCCATTATTAAATATAATGCACATTTCGGCATGTATTTATCTAAACATATGATATTTGATAGACCTCAGAGATTCATAACTAAAAAGCTCAATGCCCTCAAAAATCTTAGTTATCAGGAGACTGGCAGCCCTTTCTTTACACTCAATCTCTTACAAACTCTTTCATGGAGATCTACATCTAGCCTTCTGTGCCATGAAAAATCCAACCTTATTTGATCTCCTATTCCTTCAGAAAATAACGGCACAACAAATATGCAGTTAAAGGAAATAAACCTTCAACAGATAAATAAGACATGTTAGCATGATTGATTTATATTCCAAAATATCCTTCACCCTTGGAACGCACTTCCACTTCATCTCTTATAACTGTTTTGAGACTTTGTTTTGCTAAGTCTTGTCATGTAAGTGAGAAGGTGTTTTTGTTTGAGGATGAAGCAAGGAGTATATAAATGTACTGAGAGGTTGGCTGGGGAATGGGGGTGGTACACACTCAGCTGAGTTGGTGTGATGGCTGCATACCATGGTAAAAGGAAGAAAATAGAGACAAGAAAAAGAATGAGATTATAACTAACTTAGGATAGACTCTCATCCTGCAACATTGGATAAGATATAATATTACCTACAGAATTTACACCTTACTGCTCCAAGAAAACCAGTGACGTCACAAAACTAAAAAACATCTACTATGCTAAGCTATGCTATGCATGGGTCTATATTAGAAGCACAAAAATGCTTCTGAGTGAATACGGAAACAGTGACACATATTCATCGAATCGCATTTAAGCGATTCGATGAATATGTCATAGGGCAAGGAGATAGTTGGCCAACTTCACGGAGTTGCCCTTTCCTTCCCTATAGTGCGATCTCGGAGTTGGTATATTTAGTTAGGGGGGTGTGCGGGGCAGAGCCCCCCACGTTGGGGGCGTGGGGGCAAAGCCCCCCACCTGTTTATGGTGTTAAATTATTTTCTTTAGCGAAGGGCCACATAAGTTTTTTTCCCTAGGGAAAAATTTGCTTACGTGGCCGTTCGCTATTTTTAGATTTCGTGCATTATGTGTTGACTTTTATGTAGTTGCACATATGCACTTTTGGTCTTACAATATAGACCCGCTATGCATTATATCTAATTAAAAAAAAAAGAAGCAAAGCCTTAGAATTATGACATACAATATGCTCCTATGACCTAGATACCATTTGGTCCTTTTTAGTACAAAGGCACACTGTCATACTTGTCACAGCATATAACTGGGTGTGGTAGGGTTTTATGCATATGGGCATTTCTATTATGTGGCCCACTCTGTATAATACTATACAGGTACGGAGGAAGGAACTAAACAGGTGAGGCTGTACTGTACCTTCCTGGTGTACCCTGCCTGCATACACATGCTCTAAAAATATAAGTTACAGCTGCATAGGTAAAATGGCAGCCCTGGTTGAAGTGCATTAAGTAAACCCTCACACTACCCAAGGAGGGAACTCCACATTTGCACCTCCTTACTTATATAAGATCCTTAGAAGTTGCACTCCCTCAGGGAGAACTAGGTGCAATACACAAGTGTCACCTTACATACTGCAAGCACAACATTAAGCATATAGTCCAGCTGAACAGACCACAAAGCAGAAGTGTTGCACTACAGCAGCTACTAATATATGCATGTCCACATTGGACTTGGTGTACACTCTGAAAATGGACAAAATGTTCAGAATCCCAATCTCGCTGAAGTAACTATGACTGGAGGATCATATCCAAATCACTGTAGTTTGCAGGTGTTTAAAAATGCTAAAATTAAAAGGGGAACAGCTTGCAATTATTTTGCCTTGGCATGGTTATGACTGTGGGGTGTTTTACTTGCTTTTAATTTTGGAATATTTGCATGGTGAGGATTAACTGCAGATTAGTTTCTCTGGTGTGGTTTTATATAGGTTTGTTAGACAATGCTGTTTTACATGGTTTACATTTCACCAACTGAATAATATTAATGATACAGAAATTCCAGATTAGGGACTACTCTTATGACTGACTGACACCATTAAAAATGCACTCTAAAACTACTTCTCCCAGGTCACTTCAAGACAGACACAATGCTGTATTATATTCATGATGACAAAGTGCCCAACTCTTTAGCAATGCTCACTTTAAACAAGATGCAATGATTACTGTGAACCATTCATTAATTTAGATTTCCAGGAAGAGGCAATCAAAATGACTTTGCAAGAATCCACAGTATATTTTTAAATGTCAACTAAGAATTAACGTTACAGTAGTTTACTTCGCCATTTACATAGCACTATACTTTAGAATGGACTTTGTATTACAGAAGCACTGCTCAGCATTTCATCTTCTGCATTTCAGCTTCTGCCACAGGGGCATATGATGAAACAGTTGCTATGATCAGTATATGATTACTAAGCAACCTTTTCTTCCATGTACTTATACAACATCTTGTGGCAAATCAAGTATTCATCACCTGTAGCTACTGCATCACTTCATCACCCCTGCTGCTCCATAGTTCTTCTCATAAGTGAATGATTTGTTATTTCCAAAAATATTTCACTCAATCTAAAGGACACCTTTTCCAATCTATACTTATTTTAAACATAATGCATTTTTTGTTTCGTAGACTAGTCACTGCAACTTTACTGTATACCAAGCTTCTAAATGGCCAACATCATTCCAACAGCGGGATACTACTGTCATTTGTAAAAAGACTTCCAGTTCCCTGCTCTCACCTCTAAGTCCAAATAATTACAACCTCTTACAACTATGAAAGCCCCAAAGCTTAGTCCAGGAGGCTACAATAACATACAGAAAATTTGATGAAATCAAGTTTCTCTACACATTGTGGAAGCCCCTAATACATCTAATGAACTATCAAGGTGATCCTATGATACTACTAAATTGGATTTATTTCATGAACTGAATCTGATGGCATCACATATTGTGCACTATTTTCTGTATAAGTAAGGCTTAAGTTACTCACCTGTTCCCTTGTAGTGTCCCAGCTGTGCCCACTTATGAAAAGATCACTAAAAAGACTGTTTACTGTTTTTAATGTTTATTCTGTTGCTACCAAAGCCTTAATGAAGAAAATGAGATGATAATGGATCAGAATGGGGAGATAGGGGTCTGAATGGCGAGATAATGGTTCCGAATGGAGAGATAAGGGGTCCAAATGGAGAGATAAGGGGTCCGAATGGAGAGATAATGGGTCCGAATGGAGAGATAAGGGGTCCGAATGGAGAGATAAGGGGTCCGAATGGAGAGATAAGGGGTCCGAATGGAGAGATAATGGGTCCAAATGGAGAGATAAGGGGTCCGAATGGAGAGATAAGGGGTCTGAATGGGGAGATACGTCAACAAGCAAAGGAGAGTAGTATTGCTAGAACTGAATTCATCCTCAAGTCTTGGTGAGTACCTTCACAAGGTGGACCTTGTTTTTCACAAAATCTCAAAAGGACAACACTGATATATAGACTGTATTTTATACAGCATATACCATGGACAGAAGTAGGTTAAAAAATAAAAAAATAGCTGGATGCACAAGACCCAGGATAAGAAAGTGCCCAATCCTGGTAGGTGCACTGGTGCCAGGACTGGAAAAAATGACAGTGTAGAATCCTCAAGACATGGAAACATTCCTACAAGGGTGCTAGGCCAGGCCCAGGGGGAGGATGGCCTCCCTGTTGTAGAAGGAAGTAGCAGTTCTCAAAAATCACAAAAACTAATAGACCAAAGAGAAGCTATAAAGACAACAGAGTAGACTATTGAGGATAAGAAAGAAATTATGAATTGTTACTATCATGCAAAAAGCCCAGAAATTCCAGACATAACATATACAAAAAGATTAAGAGAAACATTAAAGGAAAGAAAAACACTTCCACAAGAAACTGTCAAAAGCTTCAAATAAAAATTTGTGTTTATTAATACAACAGATTTATGAAAACCATTATATAGACCAAGAAACCTTGATCCGTTTGAAAAAAAAAACATCTGAGGAAGTGCAAAAATATAAAGAACAAAATCTAGAGGCTTTTGCAAGGTATAAAAAAGAAATATGGACATGGGAAAGAAAGAAAGGTGATATGGGGCAATATTTATGCAAAGGTGAAAGCCAAATTAATCAACACAAAAAGGCAGCCCCAAAGATATTTGAACAGAAATACAGGCAAAGACATCCAGACATGGAAAATTTCACAATAAAAAAATAAGATCACAAAGAGGGAACATAGAACAGAAGATTAGTAAAGCAGAAGTTAAAAAAAATAGAAGTAAATGTTATGGAATACTTGCGAATGATTTGGTGTAGAGAGTCTAACACAGGTTACATCAAAGCATGATGGAATGATTCCCCAAAGTAAGGAAAAAGAGGAGGTTCAGGAGAGATTTGAAGAAGAAATATGGACATGGGAAAGATAAAGAGATTTAATATGGTGTAATATTTATGCAATGGAGTAAGCAAAACTAATTAATACAAAAGGAGCAACACCAAATATATCTGAAGAGAAATGCAGGCAAAGACACCCAGACATGGAAAATTTTACAATATAAAAAATAAGGAAAACAAAAAGTAAAAGTAGAAGAGAGGATTAGTACAGGAGAAGTTAAAGAAATAGAAACTGAGCTTATGGAGTACCTACAGAGTGAAGGATTTAGTGTAGAAAATCAAACTCAGAAAACACCACAGCAGGATAGTGCAAGGGATCCCCAAATTAAGGAGAAACTAATGGAACGAGAAACATATGACCAGTTGCCATATGGAGAAGGTACAGGAACAAGTGGCAACTCTTGACGCAGTCAATGTTGTGGAGTGATGGGTCACTGAGTTCCCATATGAAAGAGCAAAGGATGATATAGGATGAAACTGAAGAGAATGTGGCACAGGAAGTTGGTTTGAAACTTTCTATAGAACACCCACAGGAAAAAGAGACTAAAGCATGTGCCCTCAGTTTAGAAGAAAATGGTCTAAGAGAAGAGTTGCTTGATTTAACAGAGATGGACAGACATATTAAGATCAATGAAAGAAACAGACTACAGAAAGTCAACAAAACCCAAAAAGTTAGAAGTTTGATAAACAAATGAACACAGTAATTAGGACTGTCTACAGAGATTCATGCAATATAACACAGGCAAACAGGATATACTACTGTGCAGCTAAATTAGTAAGAGATAAAGTCTTACCACAAAAACACAAAGTAATAAGGGAAAGGAAGGGGAGAAATCAAATACCATTATGGAAGTATCGAATAGAGAAAACTATAAAACAACTAAGTCAAGAAGTGTCACTGTTAGAAGAGTATACAAGAGGGAACAGATCAACAAAAATACTCAGAAGGACAGACGTGATAAAAGCAATGCACAGTATCACAACAGATCAGGATTCTATCATGCGCTGTCGCAAATAAACTAAAAATATCAGCATAGGCAGAAAAAACTTAGAGGATATGCAGATAAATATACAAGAAAAGTACAAAATAAGCAATTTATTGGGTACCCAAAACGTTTTATAGAGAAATTGGGAAACAAGGCTGAAGGAATTGAAACACCACCAAAAAAAGAAGAAATAGATATATTCTGGAAAAATATCTATGAAGATCCTGTGGCAATATGCTAAATGGATAGAATAAATGAAATAATAATAAGTTTAAATGTACAGGATATGAAATGGGATGAAGTTACAGCCAGACAGACTGAAACAAAGTTAAGAAAAGCTTCTAATTGGAAATCCCCAGGCCCAGATGCAGTACCTCACTTCTGGCTAAAAGTATTAATATCTTTACATGAAGATTTACCCATGAGTAAGAACTACTTACGGGAGTACCCTGAACAGACATCAGCCTAGTTAACAAAATAAAAAAACAATACTCTTACTTAAGAGTGAACCTGCAAGCTATCCTAAAAACTATAGACCAATAACTTGCCTTCCGACAACATACAAACTATACACTGGAACTGATGCCAACAGAATTTATTCTCATTTAGAAGAAAACAAAATTACTGCAATAGAACAAAAGGGTTATAAAAGAAAGTCATAAGTAACAAAGGATCATTTGTCATTAAATAAAGTCATAATGGAGACCTTAAAAAGGGGAAGAATCTAAGTATGGCATGGATAGACTACAAAAAAGCATCTGACAGTATCCCACATTCATGGATAAAAGAGTGCTTAAAAATGTATAAGATATACCCTACACTGATCGATTACATTACAGCAACCACGAAACAGTGGAAAACCACTCTGCAGATAAGCCATGATAAAGGACAAAAGAATAGTTGTGTAAAATCTTACCATAACCATAGAGGTCCTCTTCTATTTCCAGTAGTCGTTACATATAGGTTGTATTCCGCCCAAATGACCTGACGTCAGTTCTGTATACAAAAGCTTAGAGCCTACGTGGGGCGTTGCACGTAGGCACAGACATCAGCCATAAAAGGGACGTCCGCACATACCATTTTCAGAATAAGAAAGCCCCATGAGGAAAACCCCAGAGGAGACTAGGTGGATCATCCTAGGAAAGAGCAAGCTGTGGGGGGAAGGTGGGAGGGATAGAATACTGCAACACAGACGAGAAGAACATCTATGGTTATGGTAAGATTTTACACAACTATTCTATGCGGGATTTTAGAATTTCAGAACCCTTTTGGCAGAGGTTAAGGTTACTAGAAGCACTGTTTTCCATGTGTAAAACTTTAGGGAAGCCAAAGCTGCTGGTTCAAAAGGAGCTTGGGTAAGTTTTCTAGCACATAACTGAGATCCCAGGGAAGAATAACTGGTTTCCTGGGGGGTCTTAAGTGTAGGACATACTTTAGAAAAACCTTAACTTCTAGCCTGGAAACTAGGGGAGGGGTCAAAGGCAAGCAGGCAGACAAGTCAGAACAATGGACTTTAACTGAGGAGTAATAAAGGCCATTGTTGAGCAACTCACACAGATAGGAAAAAACTAGGGGAATATCTGAACCAAAGGGATCCACTTTCCTTTTCTGGCACCAAATGGAAAATCTTCACTTGGAAATACAAGATTTTCTAGTAGTGGGTTTCCTGGCCTCCCCTTTGCATGTCCTTAGAGAACAGGTGCCTGAAAGGGATCAAATGTTGATCATCCACAAGGTCAGCTGTAGCAAATGTGGGTGAATTAATGATCCCTTGTCCTGACTGAGTAGGTCCAGTCGTTGAGATAACTTGTAGTGATGACCCTTGGCTAACTGCAGAAGAAGAGGGAACCAGTGCTGTCTTGGCTAAAAGGGAGTCACTAACAAGATTTTTGGTTTGTCCTGTAGAATTTTCAACAAGACTTTCTGAATTGGGGGGGGGGCATACAAAAATATCCCCTTCCATGAGAATGAGAGGGCATTCACCTTCCACACTTGAGGATGAGGGACCCTGGTACAAAAGTGAGGAAGTCGTCTGTTCATAGGGGAGGCAAAAAGGTCCAGTTCTGGAGTACCCCCACTGGTGAACTAGACCCAAAAACACATCACTGTGGGGCATTCACTCCTGAGACTGCGTCATGGACCTGCTTATTGGGTCTGCCATGAGTTCTGAGCTGAGGGAAGGTGCACAGAATGTAGAGTTCCCCTGTATAAGGCAGCAAGCTTTGATGGCCAAATGACAGAGGAGATAAGACTTTGTGTCCCCCTGCTTGTTTATGTACCACAGTACCATGGTATTGTCTGTGAATATCTTTAAGGGTCCTGGCAAGAATAGAGAGTGGCAGGTCTGTAAGACTAAAAGTAAAGCTCTCACCTCCCTGATGTTGATATGTTCCTTCCTTTGGGAAGAGGACCAAAGGTTCTGAACTTCCCTGGAAGCAAAGGTTGCTACCCACCCCAAGTCTGAGCTGAGCTGGTTAAGGAACCTGAAGAGGTAGGCCACGGTTCTGATTGAGATGTTGCATCCACCAATCTAACTCTGCTTTCAGGCAGGGAAGGAGGGGAATCATGACATCTAAGGGATGAGCATGCTGGTACCAAACTGTCTTGAGAAACCACCGGAACTTTCTCATGTGTAGCTTTGCAAAGGGCAGCATGGAGAATAGTAGAAACCACGAACCCCAGTAATTTCAGAAACTTCCTGGCTGTGATGGAGGGAAGAGGCAGAAGAGCCTCCATGAATGCTCTGAGATAGGTTGCTTTCTCCACAGGGAGAAAAACCATCATCAAATCTGTGCAAAGCCCGCACCCCAGGAATATAAGATCCTGACTTAGTGTGAGACATGACTTTTTGAAATTTATTGTGAAACCCAGTGCCTGCAGAAAAGGGATGGCTAGGCTCAAATGTTGAGTTAAGAGGTCTGGGCTGCTGGCCAGAAACAGCAGATCATCTAAATATGGGTAAACTTAGAGACCTTTCAGCCTTAAGTATGTAATCGGTGGGGCTAGACACCTTGTGAATACCCTTGGAACAGTAGAAAAAACAAAGGGCAAGGCAGTAAATTGAAAGTGAAAAGAACCCACCAAGAACTGCAAAAATCTTCTGAAGAGGGGGTGTATGGGGATATGCAGGTATGCATCTTATAGATCCAGAGAAGCTAAGAAAGCTTGAGGGGGACCAGGGGCAGAAGAGGAGGTAGGGACAGAACCCACCGAGAAGTGCAAAAATCTTCTTAAGAGGGGATCTATGGGGACATACAGGTATGCATGCTTGAGATCCAGAAAAGCTAAGAAAGCTTGAGGGGGGACCAGGGGCAGAAGAGTAGGTAGGGATAGCATTCTGAATAAAGGCACCACCAGGAAGGTGTTTAACAGGGAGAGATCTAGGATAGGCCTCCAAGGGCCATCTTTCTTTGGAATTAGAAACATCCTGGAATAAAAATCCCTTCCCTGTTGGTCTTACAGGACAGACTGAATGGTATCTTGTTTGGAAAGTTGGTCCAGAATCAAAGGAATCAGATGCAGTTGACTGGATGGAGGTTGAGGTATTCCCTGAAAAGGAGGGAGGGTCTTCCAAGTCATAAAGTATCCATTTTGGATAACTGAAATCACCCAGGAGTCCTGAGTGATCTCCATCCAAGCTGGTAAGGAAAGAGCGAGATGAAGGGACAGAGCAGTATAACTTGGAAGAGGGTGCAAGGCATCTGGGTTGAAAGGGCTGCTGAGAAGGAGCCACAACAGCAGCTGTAGGAGTAACAGCCTTGGCCTATGGGTGCCTCCTGGAAGGCTTGCAGCATCTAGGTCCAGAAGAAACAGAAGTGGAGGAATGAGCAGGTTTCCTAACAAAGGTAGTCCTGGCAGGAAAATTTCTATGATATTTTGGTACTGGTGAAACCGGTAGGTGTTTCTAATCCTGGAGTTCCTTGCCTTTTTCCTGTAGTGATTAAACAACTCTGCAGCTGCTTTTCCAAACAATGAGGAATTGTCAAGAGGAGCATCAAGCAATTTTGCCTTGATATCATCAGAAAGTGCCTGGGGATGTAGCCAGGAATGTCTTCTTAGAACAGAAGCAGAAGCTGCTGCTCTGGCAGAGGCCTCCATTTCATCATAACTACACTTGATAGAGTGTCTAGCTACCTGAGAGGAGGATTATAGGAGAGGAAGGTCCAGGGATTCAGCCAACAAATCTGGCAAAGGGGAAAGTGCCTGGGTGGCCTGAGTAAGCAAAGACAGGGTATACCTGGACATGTGTGTCTGGTAATTAATTGCCCTGATAGCCATGGTGGAAGAGGTATATACTTTCTTGCCCAACCTTTCCAAAATTTTACTTTCCTTATCAGAAGGGAGCAACTTGGTAGAAGGAAATAACCATGAGGACTTATCTGAGGTAATGGAAACCATAGCAAGATCAGCTGAGGGGCATTTAAAAAGAAATTTGCAGAACCTTATAGAAAAGATCAGGTCTCTTTGGGACAGGTGTTTTGGAGTCAGTGGTCTTAGATACAGCCTTGAAAACACCTGAAAAGGCTGGCAGTACTGGAGGGACTGCTGAAGGTGGAGGGGCCACCACCTGTAGAAGCTCATAATATCTCTTCTGTTCTTCTGAGATTTGAGAGGAATCCCACTGGAAAAACTCCCTCATTTTATTAATAGTTTCCCCAAAGGAAAGCTCTTCCATGGAAAATTCCCCTCATTAGACTCCTTCTCTGGGAAGCACATTCCAGAGGAGAGGGAATTTGAGTGGAGTATGGCAAAGAGTCTTCATCAGATAAAGACTCCTCAGAATCTGTGTCATGAATCTGAAGATCTGCAGGCTGTCCTGAAATAAGGCCTTGGACCCTGGAAGGCTGCACTGGAGAAGAGGTAAAGGCTGGGCCTGCTATGAGAGAAGAGAAGGTGAAGCTGCAGGCCTCAAGGCCATCAGGGCCTTAATAAGACCCTGCAAAAAAACTTCCCAATCTGATGCTGGGGTAGAAGGAGCAGGAACATGCCTTGCCTTTTCTTTTTCACAGGTTTTTCCTGTTGAAGAGAGAAGGTGGACATAGGCCTAACCTCTCTTAATTCTTTGGACAAGGAAGCTGGAGCAGTTCCTGAGTCTTCTGCAATCACTAGCTGTGTTTCCATCAAGTCGTCCGAACTGGACATCTGGCATAGCCTTGGACATGCTAGGATCCACACTCCTCGTGGCTTCCATCCCAGTACCCACCAAGGGAGCGGACCCTATTTCCGATCGCACCACAAAGTTTTCATCAAACTCACGGGGTACATCAGAGGGAGCAAGTGCAGCTAAAGAGGACTTTGGCCTAGTCGTGCTGACCTTCCTCTTTAATGATGGCTCAGAAATACTCACAGAACCCTCCATATCATTCTTAACCAGGCGTTTGAGTCTTTGGTTTTCTAGGTGTATGTTCTAAGCTGACAGACTACGCAATGTTTTGGGAAAGAAAGCCTGACAAACACAGCAGGACCGGTGGTCGTGAGTAGGCCCTAAGCAAAACAAGCACAGCTCTATGTGGAATTTGCCTTCCACATCTACACTTGCCCTTCCTGGATGACATTAACAAAACAAAAGGCAGTAGCAATATATTAAATCCCCTATGGGGTACTTATCTGAAGCTGTAAGATGAACCAATGGGAACGTATGAGTCAACCTTTCTGAATGGCAGCGAAAAAGTTCTGAAGATGGTACATGCAGACATCTCTTTTATGGCTGACGTTGTCTGTGCCTATGTGCAATGTCCCACATACAGGCAGAGGCTCTAAGTTTTTGTATACAGGCTGGACGTCGGGTCATTCGGGTGGAATACAACCCATATCTAAGTTATACTGCAACATTGAACAGAAGGACATTTATTATTCCAGGGATAAAAATTCAAAGGGAGATATTCCAGGGTGACTCTCTGTCACTGCTGCTCTTTTGCCCTGCCCATAACCCATTAAGTTGCCTACTTAACAGATTAGGTCATGGCTACAATTTGACTCCCAGAAAACACAAAAGTGTAAAGACTTCTCATCTTCTTTTTGCAGATGATTTAAAACTGTATAGTTCATCAGATGAGGAACTGAAAACACAACTGCAAGTGATCAAAACTTTTTCAGATGATATAAGAATGTCATCTGGTCTTGATAAAATGTACAAAAGCAACCCTTAAAGCATGAAAGCTGCAGCACCAAGAAAACATCAGTTTGGGACACGACTGTGATATCAAAGAACTTGAGCAACTTGAGCAAGAGGGAGTGTATAAATATTTGGGAACTGATGAAGGATCAACAATAAAACACAATAAAACAGTAAATGCAAATAAAACTCTGTAAAGAACATTTTAGAAAACTAAAATTAATACTGAAAACAGCGCTAACATCTAAAAACAAAGTCCAAGCTATAAACCAATTTGCTCTTCCTGTACTAACTTACAATTTTGGAGTGACTGACTGGCCCCAAAAGGTGTTGGACAGGTTAGACAGGAAAATAAGAAGGATGCTTCATGCTCATCAAATGATTTATAAAAAATCAGTGCATACTAAGATTTTATAAAATTCCCCATTTGGAAAGAGGTATGGGCCTCCTCAAAATTGATTAAATGTATAAATCTGCAATTGTGGGACTGCATTCATATTTGCTGACCTCACAAGACCCAAATGTAGTGAAAGTTTTGAAACATAGGAGAATAAGTCTAAGATGACTTCCCTACTTAGTTTAGCAGAAGCATATCATCGACAAGCGGGAATAGAAATCAAACCAGAAGTAGATAAAACTCAGGCAGCAACTGAACGTGCCAAAAACATGAAAGAATACAAGGTGAAGGATCGGCTGAGAAGGCAAGAAATGTAGAAAATGCATAAATATAGTTGCAAGTATAGAAAATTCTTGGAACAACCTCACATTGATCAGGATCGAATGAAGGAATAGTTAAGAAGAGGTGAATTTAAACCAAAAGATGAAATTAATATTGGCAGCCCAAGACAGTGGACTGCATACACATTGGTTTACAAACTCTACTGAACATGTTGGACAAACAGACACACATCTTGTTCCTGGTTGTGATATACTAATGGCAGAAGGACTGTATACTGAAAAGCATAATAATGTGGCAAGACTGTTGCATTGGGGATTGTGCAAACATTATAATATTGAGGGAGCCAAAAAATAGTGAAAATACGAGCCACAAAGCATCATTAAAAAATGATGAAGTTTATATTACATGGTATCATCCATTACCAACAGTTCAAAAATAGATGCGAGAAAACCAGATATATTAAGTCCATGAAAAGAACACAAAAGTAGCATTGATCACTGAGATTGTTATATCCAGTGACTACAGTGTCTTACATACAGAGAGACACAAATTTATAAAATAACAGGATATGCAGGCAGAAACGAGGGCAATGTGAAAGAAGGATACCCAGACAGTTCCAGTAGTCGTAGTAGCAACGGGTCGTATAAAAAAAAAAAGAATTTACAATCATGCTTAGATATGTTACCAATACATGTAACTCCATACAAATTACAGGAGGCGGCATTACTGGACTCACTGTGGGTGCTGCAAAGAACTCTTCTGGTTAACATCAAAGATTGAAACGATACTAATTTCATGAACTTTAATCATACTTTGACTTAGGAATGGTGTCCATTCCTGTCATGGTACTGGAAACCCAAAAGAATTGGAGAAATTAAATAGGAAAATAGTAAGAAACTGCTGTGAATTTACTATTTACTAATGCAGAATACAACCTCATACTGATGTTAAACCCAAGATAGGTGTGGAATACCTGGCATGACTGAAAGGTGCAGGCAAATCAAAAATGTGCATTTCTTTGTGTGGTGTCCAGATTTGTTTTCTCTTTTCAAATTAAGATTAAACATATACTGTTATAAAGGGTAGGCAAACACATGACAGCAGGAAGGTTTTCATTTCAGCAGGAAAAGAGCATACAGTCATAAAAAAGATAATGTCAGAGAAAGGTGGACACCAGGTTGAAACAAAATTAAAATAAATGATGTTTATTGAGCGCTTTTGTCCTAAAAGCAGGACTTCATCAGAATAAATGTTTTCCTTACATCACTTACTTATATGTTAAAATACTAACATAATGCACTCAAAACAATTAAGACAATTACTTATCTTAATAAGTCCCATACCTATAATAATCATTCATTACACAAATAATTAGAGCAATTTAAAAATATATATGTACATATAATAAATATGGCTATACATATGAAAAAAACTAGCTAATACCAAACCATTTATTGAAGCGACATTCTATAATTTCACTGTATTTAACTTAAGTAAAGATTGAATGGATACAAATTCATTTAAACATGGAACATTGAGTGCATTCAGCCTCAGCTACCAAAGAAGTTCTTTATGTTCACGTCTAACGTGCCAATCCCCACCCCTGGGGTTTTGTTCAAGCTTTTCCAATATCAAAAAAGAAAACATATCAAACCTTGTTCAACACAAAGAATGTTTATGTGGTGCATTATTGTCATTCTTTATTATTAGCTTTTAAAACGTTCCAGTACTTTCTGACAATTACTTTAACTTCTTTGCTATTTTTGTTGTACTCCAAAATCATAGCACGTTCAAACGTATTAAGTGTGGAACCCTCATCTTGATCTATTTCTATAAATACATAATTGTGGGTTTACTTTACTTTTAAATTGTCATTATAAAGGGGTTGTTTTCCTTGCTAAGTGCTCGACATGCTCAGCATTTTATATGGGTAAAATGGAAAGACATTTGCATCTAAGAATATATTAGCGTTGATATGATATATGAAATAAAAATGACAATAATGCACTATACAAATATTCTTTACGTTGTACAAGGTTTGATCAGGGGTGGGGATTGGCACATTAGACTTGAATATTTTTTTAATGGTTACTGGTTTGGTTGATAACATTTCACTATACATTTTTAAAGAACCTGCAGTCACAAAGTTCTCAAATCACCCTATCATATGGCCAGCAACAGTACAGGGATGCTGTAAGAGGACAGGAATTTACCCAAATATCAATTTCTCATTCTGTTATAAATTCTAAAATGCCACAAGCATCTGCTGATTAATTAAAAAATAACTCAGTGTAACTTTTACTGTTTTTACTCCTTTCTTATTAGTTGTATACAAAGACTCCCAAAATGAAGTTGCTACCTCTTACTGTCATCCTGCTAGGAGTAAATGGAATCTTGCTCATCACAGAAAAAAACAACTGTTAGCACAGCTTGTCCAAAATCTAACATCAGTATCTAGCATGAATTATCATTTCTGCTACCTAGAAAGTATCACACCTTGCCGTGTAACTAAGTCAAGTTATCCATAGAAGCTAGCTATTTTAAGCTACTTCCTTCCCCCACCAAAGGTGAATACTTCTCAAAATGCAAAACAAAATTAACAACTTATTATTCTATAGTGACATTCACTCGAACCTTGAAGATCACATGATGCCCTCTACCCTAAATATACCACTATGTCGGTCAATTATAAAGCTGCAGGTAACCCCAAAAACTTTGTTTCATTTTAATTCCTAAAACATCAAAAATAAACTTAATGAATTAGAAGTGTCACCCTCCGAGTTTAGGCCTTACATCTGCAGAACCAAGGAACCCTATCTTAAACCTAATACGGCCAGTCATGAGGTGATCTTTGATATATATGCTGTCTTTAGAAATTAGAAAATCCATAACACATGTAGTGGTGTGCATATTTAACTACAAGATAACACAGACACTCATACCGTAATTACTCACTGACCTAAGACCAAAAGCCCAGTTCTTTTCCTTAATCTATTACAACCTCAAATGCGATTAGATTTTGTAAATAGGTTCAGGTGGTATAGAAGAACTCATGTATTCCTGGCCCTATAATGCCCAGGGCATTTTTTTTTAACTTTTACATTCACCCCTTTGCTGAACTAGGTTATCCATAGAATGGTCATCCATTGCTCAACCTTATCTGTTCAAATCACATTCCAAATGCTGCCTACAAAATTTTAAGTGCTTAATCACAGAACTTACTTTATGGCAAACAAAAAAGTCATAAACCGTGCCCATATTAGGCTTAGATTTACATCTAACGTGGGCCATGCTAAATTTCTTTATGAACACTGCCCATACTGTACAACAGTTTAATGTACACTTTTAAAAGACAGTAATATACACTGCTGACTGAAAGTCAGTGAATAAGCAAAAAAGTATTTTTAGCTTTTTGAGTCACTTTGAAAGGAAAGTAATTTGGATGCTTCATTATTTTAATAGAGTCAGAACAAAACTGCAAAAAGCAAAAGACATACTTTTTCTTGCTTTCTCGTCTATTCGGTTAAGTATTTAATTCACTATTTTAAAAATTTACATACATAATGTTTGCCTAAAGGTATAACACAGAATCAACAGAGCAAAAACTGAAAAAATCACAGTAATACCCTAAAAAAGTAAACAACAAGTGACATAGTCTAGACTACATCTCCAAAATATTATATCTGAACAATTTAGCTTACACTAAATGTTAACAACTGTGTTTCTCTTCCTCATTAATTACTACAGTGGTAGTATGCAAAAGTGTAATACTTCTGTTACTCATGAATCCTGTGGTTACAAAGGGATGATGCTATCAAGTAAAAAGTAATCTGTAGACAGGGAAGAGATCACAAATAATGGTTACAGGAAAAATACCATGTATTCACAAGTAAGTTGTAATAAAACTAGGAAGAATAAGGCAGAGGATAAAACGTGTACCTAAAATTGTAGCAATTCCAAGTTTTAAGTGTATTAACAGGTTTTAAAAATGTTATAATATAATGCTGTGCATTGTTTGCACAAATATTGAAGTAACCCACTTAAAGACTAGAAATATGACATGGAAGCACAACTATTCCATCTTGTTGACCCTACATGCAGCTGTGAAACAAAAATACTGCAACTGCTGATGTCAAGAGATAGGAACATGAAGAGAATACGGAAAAAAGAAAAAAAAATATGATGTCAGGGAGAAAGAAAGGCATAGACACAAGAAATTATGTTATGGATGGAAGTCAATAGAGGCTTGTGACATACTGAGCGGGTAGCATGGGGAAGGAAGGAAAGAAGGTTGATCACTTTAGCATAGTTACAGTAGGAATAAACTCAAGTTCTTGATGAAGCCTAGCCAGATATGGGACTAGGCTGTGGAATGAAAAGGGGAAAAAAATAATGAGCACATATCATAATTGCAGATACTGGTTGTAGAAGGGCAAGCCTTCAAGACATGAGAAACATTGGTAAAGGTAATTAAAAGGCAAATATCACAAGGAAGAACTACTGATGAATGCAGTAAAGTAGGCTATAATGACACTTCTCATCAAATAATCCTGTTTAATAAGTGTGAGGCCACGTTAACAGATGTCGGTTCCTACCTGAGGTTCTTGCTGGTATTCCTGTCCAGGTAGCTTGCAAAGAAGTTTGTTCTGGTCCTCTAGATGATGCTGCAGGTGGTTGTGCTGCCCTTCCATGGTGACATGCCACTGTGTGCCCTTTAATCCAGCTGAAAAAAACAGCCAAACATCAATGTTTACAAACAATGGTCTACATTTATTATTCAAGCTCAGGATACTCCAACTCAGTGCAGTTACGCTACCTTTTAATGATAATTTTGGATTTGAGGGATAGCTTTGAATTAGTTCTGCTGCACTGTTTGACTTCTATTAAATTTATTAAAACATGTAACAATCAGCTGGAATTCAGGATTAATCTAAATCTTACACATTTGCTCCACTCCTGAAATAAGGCTTAAGATGAGGCAGAAAGGACTTAATGACACTGACTCTAACACTAATTTTATTGCAGTAAAGTGAAAGGTAGGTAAGGTATGATAGGCAGTGATACATGCAAATTCCATGTCACAGGAAAAGGAATGACAACTTTAAGGAGGATGATCCCTCTTTACATTTGATTAAGGAGCAGAAAAGTTTATGGTTAGAAATCCAACAACCATATTCTTCCATACTGTTGCAGCTGATCTTATCAAACTCTATGCACCTACATGTGTACCAAGAAGCCACTGCTATGTTGTTTACCTGGTAAGGCATAATCATCATCCACAATCAGCAGGTACCTTGTGAATATGAAATTCAGCAACTGTATTCTTTAACAATAGTACAGTACCCAGGCTGCCATCTAGAAAATCATAAAAGTACAGTTTTGTACCTACCATAAATGTAGATGTTCGAGTGCTAATCCAGCTGCAGTCATAACAGATGGGTTCTCCTGCCGTCAGGCGGGTCCCCGGTTGGCCAAATTCCAAAGTCTACGTCCAGCGTTGGTTGTCGTCGTTTCTTCCCTGACGTCAGTGCAACAGGGGTATAAAAGAACCAGCCGACGCCATTTTCTTCAGTTTTTCTTGCCCGAGATGTCAGGTGCCCCCAGAAGGAAGGCAATACATAAATTTGTGTAATAAAGCAATGCCATATAATCAGAATACAATAGTGCAAGCAAATACATCATGAATGAATACCCCAATCAGGTTGCATGAGGAGGTGTTAGCCAATAGGCCTGTCCCAAGAGGGGAAGGAGGGAGGGAAACCTGGACTGCAGCTGTATTAGCACTCGAACATCTACATTTATGGTAGGTACAAAAAGTACAGTTTTGTACCTACCATAAATGTAGATGTCCGATAGATATGCAACTGCAGTCATAACATATGGGTTGTCCTGCCTCAGGCAGCCCTCGGTCAGCCGAATTCCAAAGTCTGGGTCTGGCGTCGGCTGGTGTTGCCTCCTCTCCGACGTCACAATGGCTGGAGTATAAAGGCATCGGCCGATGCCATCTTCTTCAGTGTTTCTTGCCCCAGATGTCAGGTGCCCACTTAGGAAGGCTAAATTTGGTAAATGGATAAAAAATAATCCCAAGCATGCACAACAGTAATAAACAGATACACCATAGGAGATACCCCCAGCTGAAGGGAAGAGGGGTAGGGACCCAAAAAGAAGGATACAGAGGGGTAGGAGGGTGGAAAATGACTGCAGTTGCATATCTATCGGACATCTACATTTATGGTAGGTACAAAACTGTACTATGTCCTTCAAGAATGCAACTGCAGTCATAACATATGGGTTGAATACTATAGCCAAGCTGGGGGTGGATGGAACTATGATAAGGATGGTGTAGCTATAATCCCCTGCAGGACTGCCGAAGCAAAGCCTGCTCGGGATCTGGAGTATAATGGCAGGTGGTAGTGCTTGGTAAATGTATGCACGGAGCTCCATGTAGCAGCCTCTAAAATGTCCTTTGTTGCCACTCCTCTTAGGAAAGCTGTGGAAGTGGCTATAGCTCTGGTGGAGTGTGGCCTAATATTGGCTGGCACACCTTTTCCATGAAAAGAATAACAAAATCTGATGCAATGTCCAATCCATTTTGAAATTGTTTGTTTGGAGAATGCCTTTCCTTGTACTCCAGCAGCATAGGCTACAAACAGCTGGTCAGACTTTCTGGTGGCCTTAGTTCTGTCCAAGTAGTAGCGTAGTTGTCTGTGTATGTCCAAAGTATGCAGTAGTTTTTCTCCCCTATTTTGAGGATTGGGGAAGAATGTAGGCAGATGAATAGCTTGATTTAGAGACACCCTGGAAATAACTTTTGGCATGAATGTAGGATTGGTTCTTAGAGAGACTCTGTCTTGATGAAAAATGAGGAAGGGGGGCACTGCCATGAGTGCCTGTATCTCCGAAACTCTTCTTGCAGAAGTGACTGCCAATAAGAAGGCCGTCTTCCATGAAAGAAATTGCATTTCTGAGGATGCTGCTGGCTCAAAGGGAGGAAGAGTTAGTTTTTCCAACACGCAGTTGAGGTCCCATGCAGGTACTGGCTGTTTTCTGGGAGGTTTGATATTCTTTATCCCTCTTAAAAACCGTCTTAGCAGAGGATGTGAAAACACTGGGGGGTCACAGCTGTATTTTGCTGAGATTGCCGAGGCATGAATCTTTATTGAGGAGTATGAGAGTCCAGTATGAAACAGTTCTGCCAAGTATTCCAATATCTGAGGAATACTCAGTAGTTCTGTGTCCTGACCCTTTTTGGCATTCCAGATGCTGAATCTTTTCCACTTGGCTGAATAGGTTTTTCTGGTGGAAGGTCTGCGTGCTTCCAGCAAGATCTCTTGAACAGATTTGGAAAGAGTTAGGTGTTGAAGTCATGGAAGTCTCCAGGCTGTCAGATGCAATGTTTTCAGGTCTTGGTGTACAGTCCTGTAATTGTGTTGCGTTAGGAGCAGGGGCCATAGGGTCAGAGGCCATGGTTTGGTCCGAGTTATGGTCAATAGCAGTGGGTACCAGTGTTGCCTTGGCCAGTCTGGAGCTATCAAGATGCCTGTTGGTTGTTCTGCTTTTATTTTCAGTATCACCTTGGTCAGCAGAGGCAGAGGAGGGAATGCATCAATTTTTAGAGAATTCCAGCTGAAGGAGAGAGCATCCGTTTTCCAAGCCAGAGGGTGGTGGAGTCCTTGTGCAGAACTTTTCCAGGTGATGATTTAAGTGGGAAGCAAAAAGATCTATGTCCGGTATTCCCCATGTCCTTGTCAGTTGAGAGAAAATGTGAGGATGCAACATCCATTCGTGTGGATCCATGAAATTTCTGCTCAGATTGTCCGTCAGTACATTGTCCTTGCCTGGTACAAACTGGGATTGTAAGTGTATCTTCAGGCTCAGGGATTTTTCCCAGAGAAGCATTGTTAGTCTACAGAGGGGATAAGAATGAGTGCCTCCCTGCTTGTTTATGTACCACATGACAGTGGTGTTGTCTGTCCTTATTAGCAAATGTCCTTCTTGTAGTGTTTTTTCGAAAGTCTCGATGGCATGTATCACTGCCAACATCTCCTTTTGGTTTATGTGCAGATGTCTTTCCTTTGGCGTCCATAGACCTTGAATGCATCTGCCCTCCATGTGCGCCCCCCATCCATGGTCTGAGGCGTCTGTTGTGATCATTTGGCCTGCTTGAGGTCTGTTGAAAGACATGCCTTTGTTTAGTTGACTGGCTTGAGCCCACCATAGAAATTCCTTCTGCAGGCATGGAATAAGTGGGATTATGTCCTCTAGGCTGTTGCTGTGTTGAGACCATAAGTTTTTATACCATTGCAGCTTTCTCATATGAAGTCTTGCCAAAGGTATCAGAAGAATACAAGATGCCATGAAACCCAGGGCCTGCAGGATTTTCCTTGCAGTCAGCTGGGAAAGCTTTGCTAGGCCTTTGAAGTACTCTGGTAAATGCTGCTGTTTTTCCTCTGTGAGGTAGGCCATTTGTGTTTCCGTGTCCAGTTTGGCTCCTAGGAATGTAATCTGTTGGGATGGTAGTAATTTTGACTTCTGAATGTTGACTGTGTATCCCAAGGCCTGCCGTAGATGCATGACATAGTCCAAATTCCCTTTTAAGGTTTGTTTGTTGTCTGCTTGTATGAGGCAGTCATCCAAGTAGGGGTATATTTGAATCCCCTGCTGTCTGCAGTGTGCCACTACTGATGCCAGGCATTTCGTGAACACTCTGGGTGCAGTAGACAAGCCAAACGGCAATGCTGAGAATTGATAATGCTCTGTTCCTGCAAGAAATCTGAGGTATCTTCTGCAGCTTTGTCTGATTGGGATATGCAGGTATGCCTCCTTGAGGTCCAGAGTGACCAGCCAAGACCCCTTGCCCAGCATGGGAAGAAGTTGCTGCAACGTCAGCATTTTGAACTTTGGCACAAGGAGGAAAGTGTTTAGATTTGACAAGTCCAGTATGGGTCTCCATTTGTTTTCTTTTCTTGGAACAAGGAACAGTCTTGAATAAAATCCCCGGCCTTGCTCCTGAGGAGGAACCCTTTCTATTGCTTTTATACTTAATAGCTTGGAAACTTGAGAGAGTGCCTCTGCCCTTTGATGATGTGGCAGGTTTGGCATGCCTTGTCTTATTGGTAATGTGTGGAAGTGGAATCTGTAGCCTTTGTCTATCAAATCCAGAATCCAATTGTCTTTGGTTAAGATATGCCAGTTTTGTGAGAATAAGGCTTATTTTCCGCCCAAAGGTGCTTCTCTTTGAACCTTTGTAGGCAGTACGAAAGTGAAGTCATTGTGATTGTCCCTGTGGTGCAGCTGAACTGTCTGCGCCACTTCTTTGATTTGGAGGTTGCCATTGGCGGCCCCTGTAAGATCCTCGGTATTGTCCTCTACCCCTGGCTCGTCTGCTTTTTCCCCTTTGAAACTTGTCAGAGCCGGGGAAGGACCAATTCTTTGAGGGCCAGTTTCTGCTGAATCTGGGTGGCTGAACCTGAAGGAAATCCTTGACTGTCTGTACTGACTTTGCTTTTTCCTCTATGGATTTCAATACATCTTGTGCAGTAGCACCAAAAGCTTTTGTTTCTCCAAAGGTGCATCCAGTAACTTTACTTTAACATGGTCAGGCAAAGATTGATCCTTCAACCAAGCATGTCTACGTATTACAGCCCCAGTCATAGCTGCCCTACATGAAGCTTCCAGTGCATCATAACCACACTGCAGAAAATGGTTATTAACCTGCTGAGTGTTATGTATATGATCCTGCAGTGCCTTTTTATCAATAGGCTCAGAAGAGGCTACCTTTTTCTGTAAATCATCCAGGAGAAAATCTTGGTACTGAAACATGTGAAAAAGGCAGTTAAGAGACCTCATGGCTAGGGTAGTAGAGGTATATACTTTTTTACCCCATCTCTCCAGGGACCTAGCTTCTCTGTCAGCTGGCAGTGGGTTTTTGGCAGAAGAGGAAGCCACTCCCTTGGGGCCCTGTGAAATAGTTTCTAGATCCACAGAGTGGGCCTTAAAAAGGTGCTTGTGAGTGTCAGGGACCCTATAATATCTGTCCGGCTTGACAGGAGCAGGAGGAAGAGAGTCAGGATTGGCACTTGAGTCAGAGAAAGCATCATCCAAAACATCCATAACTGGAGGGATAGCCAGAGGTCTGTGCTGGGGGAGCTTGAGGAAAGTATGTAGCCGTTTCCTGGAGTCAGAGAATTCCTGACCCTGCCATTGAAAATGTTTCCTCGTGGAATGCAGAACTTCCCCAAATGAGAAATCCTCTGGAGGGGAGGCAGAGGGAATAGATTCCTCAGCATCAGAGTCCTCGTAGGCCTGGAAGGGTTCTTCTTGAGTGTCAGAGTGCTCAGAATCCCCAGAGGTTTCATCCGAGGAGAGGTCGTCCGCCTGCTCAGTTCTAGGCCTTTTCTCTGTAGGTGGCTGAGATCCCCTGCCCGGATGAGGCTGAGACCCCCTGATAAGGGAAATAAGATCTGCAGCCAGAGACATGATCTGCTTATCAGAAGAAGGGGCCTGGGCAGGTTTAGGATGGGCCTTGGCCTGACTGGCGGCCTTAGCACGTGCAAAGGCCTTGATGGACATGGAAACAGGAGGCCTAGCAGCCCCACGTGCAGGCGTTACCATGTCCACCGGAATGGTGTCGGGTAGATCCAGAACTTCGGTTTCCGGAGGAAAATCAACAACCGGCACCGGAGAGATCTCCGAGACCGAAGGTCGTGTTAGCGCTGTGTCGTCGGCCTAGAGCGGTAGATTTACCACTTCCGAAGGAGCCGGAGCGCTAGCAGAGGGTTTAGGAGAAACATCGGTAGTGGACGCGGGCCGAGGATGTCGGTCCCGGTCCTTGCGTTTTTTAGCAGATTGGGTTGTCGGTTGTTCCGACGGCATGATATATGCAAAAGATTCACTGAAGAAGTCCTCGGCGAATTCTGCCCGGCGCCTGAGAGTGCACTTATTAAAGCAGGCACAGGCAGCAAAGGCCGAGACGTTGTGGTCTGGGCCCAGGCAGGGAAGGCAGAGAGAATGGAAGTCCTTATGAGGTATTTGTTTACCACAAGACAAACAATTATTAACTTTCTCAATTTGTTCTGACATCGGCTGAGGCAAGAATAAATGTTCCCCAACGGGGTACTTAGCTTTAGATGACTTCGGTACTGAAAACACAGGAGCTGACCGACCGGCACTTGCGAACTGCTTCTGCTTTGGGCACCGCGCGGCAAGAAAGACTGAAGAAGATGGCGTCGGCCGATGCCTTTATACTCCAGCCGTTGTGACATCGGAGAGGAGGCGACACCAGCCGACTCCAAACCCAGACTTTGGAATTCGGCCGACCGAGGGCTGCCTGAGGCAGGACAACCCATATGTTATGACTGCAGTTGCATTCTTGAAGGACATCTGTACTATGTTCATCGTGCATACAGCTGCAGTCATAACAGATGGGTAGAATCCCAAAGCTAAGAAAGGGGTGGTAGGCACTAGGTGGAACTAGGAGGAGCCAGAATGCCCTGCAAGACTGCAGTGGCAAAGCCCGCTCTAGATTTGGAGTATAATGGAAGGTGGTAGTGCTTGGAGAAGGTATGCACAGAACTCCAAGTGGCTGCTTCCAAAATATCTTTGGTAGGAACTCCTCTGAGAAAAGCTGCAGAGGTAGCTGTGGCCCTTGTGGAGTGAAATCTGATGCCTGTAGGTACAGTTTTGCCATGAAAAGAATAACAAAAGCGTATGCAGTGGGCTATCCATTTTGAGATTGTCTGTTTGGAAATTGGCTTCCCTTGAGCTCCTATAGCATAGGACACAAAGAGCTGTTCTGATTTTATGAAAGGCTTTGTTCTGTCCAAATAATAACGCAGTTATCTGTGGATGTCCAAGGAATGTAGTAATCTCTCCCCTTTGTTTTGAGGATTAGGATAAAAGGTAGGTAAGTGTATAGCCTGATTCAAACCTACCCTGGATACCACTTTTGGCATAAAGGACGGGTTGGTTCGTAAGGAATCTCTGTCCTGATGGAAGATGATAAAAGGCTGCACAGCCATGAGAGCTTGTAGTTCCGATACCCTACGAGCTGAGGTAATAGCCAGAAGGAAAGCTGTTTTCCAGGACAAATATTGCAAATCTGTTGAGGCCGCTGGCTCAAAAGGAGGCAAGGTCAACTTTTCTAGAATGAAATTGAGATCCCAAGCAGGTATTGGTTGTTTCCTTGGGGGTTTTAGATTCTTAGCCCCTCTGAGGAACTGTCTTAAGAGGGGGTGAGAGAATAAAGATGGATCAGTGTTGTATTCTGCAGAAATGGCTGAAGTATGGATTTTGATGGAGGAGAATGAAAGTCCACTGCTTAGCAGCTCAGCCAGATACTGTAATATTTGAGGTAAATTCAGTTTTCCAGGATCCTGGCCCTTTTTCTCATTCCAGACACAAAACCGTTTCCATTTTGCGGAGTAGGCTTTTCTAGTAGACGGCCTTCTGGCCTCCAAAATGACATCCTGCACCTCCTTGGAGAGTAGGATCTGTTGTGATGCTAAGGAATCTTCCATGCGGCTAGACTGAGTGTTTTTAGCTGACTGTGAAGAGTTTTGAAGCTGTGCTGAGTCAGAAGAAGAGACATTAGAGGCAGGGTCCATGGTGGGGAATGAGTCAGGCTCCTCAGGAGTGGGTACCAGTGTTGTCTTGGCCAGTCTGGAGCAATGAGGATCATCTTTGTTCTGTCTGCTCTGGTTTTTAATAGAACTTTGGGCAGCAGAGGAAGAGGTGGGAAGGCATAAACTGTCATTGATGTCCAACTGAAAGAGAGAGCGTCCACTCTCCAGGCCTTTGGATGGAAAATCCTTGAGTAGAATTTTGTCAATTGGTGATTTTTGTGGGAGGCAAAGAGATCTATGTCTGGCCTTCCTCATGCTTGAATTATCTCTGCAAAAACTTGAGGATGCAACTTCCATTCGTGTGGATGTGTCATATTTCTGCTTAGGTTGTCTGCCAGCGTGTTTGTCTTGCCTGGCAAGTACAGTGCTTGAAGTTCGATTTGTAAGCCCAGAGCCATGGTCCAAAGTGACATGGCCAGCCTGCATAGGGGGTATGAATGGGTTCCTCCCTGTTTGTTTATGTACCACATTACTGTGGTGTTGTCCGTCCTTATCAATAGTTGACCTGGTTGCAGAAGGTCTTTGAAAGCTATAATAGCATTTATTACTGCTAGCATTTCCTTTTGATTGATGTGAAGGTGCTTTTCTTTTTGGGATCATTTGCCCTGAATGCACCAATCTGTCATGTGCGCCCCCCATGCATAGTCCGAGGCGTCTGTTGTGATGACTTGATTTGCTTGAGGCTTGCTGAATGGGAGACCTATGTTTGTTTGGCATGCTTGAGCCCACCACAGAAATTCCTTTTGAAGACATGGAATTAGTGGTATTATTGTTTCCAAACAGTGGCTGTGTTGAGACCATAGGTTTTTCAGGTACCATTGAAGTTTCCTCATATGCAGCTTTGCACATGGGATTAGTAAGATGCAAGATGCCATGAATCCCAGAGCCTGCAGGATTTTCCTTGCAGTCAGCCTGGTGAAATTTGCTACTGTTCTGAAGTATTGAGTTAGTTGCCCCTGCTTCTCTGGCGTGAGGTAGGCCATCTGGGTGTTTGTGTCCAAGTTGGCACCCAGGAAAATTATTTTCTGAGAGGGTATTAGCCTTGATTTCTTTTTGTTGACTGTGTATCCCAGAGAATTCAACAACACTATCACAAAAGCCAGATGTTTCAGAAGTATGTGCTTGCTGTCTGCTTGGATCAGGCAGTCATCCAAATAGGGGTATATTTGTATCCCTTGAAGTCTGCAGTAGGAAATTACTGATGCCAGGCATTTCGTGAATACTCTGGGCGCAGTAGATAAGCCAAAGGGCAATGCAGAGAATTAATAATGAGTTGAACCTGCAAGAAATCTGAGGTATCTTCTGCAATTTTGTCTGATTGGGACATGCAGGTATGCCTCCTTGAGGTCCAATGTTACCAGCCAAGACTCCTTGCCCAGCATGGGAAGAAGCTGCTGTAGAGTGAGCATCTTGAATTTTGGTACGAGTAAAAATGTGTTTAGGATGGATAGGTCCAAAACAGGTCTCCAATCTTTTCCCTTCCTTGGTACCAGGAATAGTCTGGAATAAAAACCTTGACCTTGTTTGTGAGTAGGTACCTCTTGAATAGCTTTCATGTCTATGAGATCTGAAATTTGTCTTTGTGCCTCTGCCCTTTGATTGTGTGGCAGGTTTGGCATGCCTCTCATTTTTGGAAGGGTGTGAAAATGGAATCTGTAGCCTCTGTTTATAATGTCCAGGATCCATTTGTCTTTTGTGACAATATACCAATTTTTTGAAAATAATGCCAGTTTTCTGCCTAAGGGTGCTGCCATTTGAGCCTTGCTTGGCATACAAGGGGGAAAGTCATTGGGCTTGCTTTCTGAATGGCTGCAAATTATCCTCACCATCTCTTTGTGTAGGAGCTTGCCATTGTCTGCCTCTAAACGATCCTTGGGATTGCTCTCTGCCCCTCGGGCACCTGTATCTACCTCTTTGGGATCTGTCCGTGGCTGGAAAGGACCAATTTTTGGAAGGCCAATTTCTACTGAAACGTGGGGGCTGTACCTGTAGAAAATCTTTCACTATTTGCATTGATTTAGCCTTTTCCTCCATTTTCCTTAATACCTCCTCAGCATTAGCACCAAATAATACATCCTTTTGTAGAGGGGCATCTAGTAATTTAGCTTTGACATGATCTGGCAAGGTTTGTTCCTTGAGCCAGGCATGTCTACGTATGACTGATCCTGAAACAGCAGCTCTACATGAGGCCTCTAGAGCATCAAAACCACATTGTAAGGTATGTTTACCCACTTGTTCTGCACTATGCATCAAATTCTGTAACTCCTTCAAGTCTGGTTGTTCAGGTTGTGACATTTTACTTCTCAATTGTGATAACAGAAACTGTTGGTGCTTTAGCATATGAAACTGGCAGTTTAATGCCCTCATGGTTAAGGTAGCCGAGGTATATACCTTTTTTCCCCACCTTTCTAAGGATCTGGAATCTCTCTCAGAAGGTAATGGATTTTTAGCAGTGGCGGCCTTAATTCCCTTGGGGCTCTGCAAGATAGTTTCTGGGTCAGCAGCATGGCTTTTGTACAGAAATTGGTGTGAGTCAGGAACCCTGTAATACCTGTCAGGCTTGACTGGGGCTGGAGGTAGAGAATCCGGGTTAAGGCAGGCCTCCGAGTACACATCATCTAGTATGTCCAAGACAGGAGGTATAGCCAGAGGCCTGTGCTGAGGTAGCAAGAGAAATTCCCTAAGCCTTTTCTTGGAATCTGAATAATCTTGGCCTTCCCAGTGGAAGTGTTCCCTTAAGGTATGCAAAGTTTCCCCAAGTGACTAATCCTCTGGGGGGGGATACAGAAGGAATGGACTCCTCTGCATCAGAGTCTTCAAAAGGGGAGTAAGAATGTTCCTGTTCATCAGAGTGCTCTGATATAATGGAGCCCTGATCAGAGGAGGGGGATTCTTCCTCCACTCTGGGCCTTTTGTCCAAGGGGGGGGGGGGTTGAGAACCCCTGATAAGAGTAATTAAATCTTCAGCCATTTTAAGCATCTGTTTTTTAGGCATGGGGCCTGGAGATGGGCCCTGTGTAGCTTGTCTCTTAGAATGCATGGGTGCTTAGACTTAGTGAAAGCCTTGATGGAAAAAGAAGAGGAAGGTCTGAATACACCTTGAGAGGAGGTAGACCTGTCCACATTTTGAGATTTACCGCCAAGAGTGGCTTCGGTATCTATAGTCGGGGTGTGGGCCGAGGAGCCTGCGACCTTGGGCACAGAAGACACCGCCAATGAAGTGTCGTCGGTAGTCAGGGGCTGCGTAGGTGCCTCGCTGAGAACCGGACCACCTGTAGTCGGCTTTGGCGTGGTGTCGGTAGAGGCCGCGGACCTTGTGTGTCGGTCCTTATCTTTGCGCTTTTTAGACAAAACTGGAGTCGGAGTATCCGACGACATAATATAGTTACATTTTTTGCCAAAATAATGCTGGGCGAACTCCGCCTGATGCTTAATAGTGCGTTTGTTGAATGTAGCACAAAAGCTACAGACCGAGACGTCGTGGTCTGGGCCTAAACAAGGAATACAGAGGGAATGGAAATCCTTATGCGGTATTTGCTTCCCACATGAAATACAATTATTAACTTTGTCTGACATCGGTCTGAGGCAAGAAAAGTTTCCAACGGGTACTTAGCTTTCAAGAAGACTTCGGTTGCAAAATTTTCGTAATTTCAGGAGCTGGCCGACCGGCACTTGCGAACTGCTTCTGCTTTGGGCACCACGCGGCAAGAAAGACTGAATAAAATGGCGTCGGCTGGTTCTTTTATACCCCTGTCGCACTGACGTCAGTGAAGAAGCAACGACAACTGACGCCGGACCTAGACTTTGGAATTCGGCCGACCGAGGACCCGCCTGACGGCAGGAGGACCCATCTGTTATGACTGCAGCTGTATGCACGATGAACATCAAGATTTACTAACGTTTCCCACAAATCGCTATTTCATCTGCACAATGCAAAATGCAACTTAGCATTGAAAATAAGTTCCCCCCCCCCGCCAAAGAATTAACTATACGTTGCTTTAAAGATCTCTCAGCCTCTACTGAGCTTCATCCTACTGCTTTAACTTTGACTCCTCTGGCCTCTTGTTTACTTAATCTCTATAACCAAGTTGCTTAACTACAGCATGCTCTCATGTCACCCTACAATAAGGCATATGTGATTAATGATCTTTTCTACCCACCAAATGAATAGAACAAATTTTTAAAAACAAACACATACACATTTCAAATTGTTTACTTACTGTTTTACCTGTCTTTGCTTGAGACACTGTACAGTTAGTTAAACATCAACTTCTAACACTGAGAAGCTTAATTCAAAACCTCTAACAACTAAAAAGGTTTCTGAAGGTGGGGGAAAGCCCTGCAGCCCCATGTGAAGGGGGAAGTTTAGAAAATGACTAAGTCATAACCGTGGAGATTGTACGGTTCTGTAAATGAAAGACAGTCATAGAGTCAGGTGCTTGGTCAATTTCCTGTGGAGTTTCAAAAATTTTGGAGGGGTTGTGAAGTAGTTTATGGGGTGTAGGATAGCTATTATCACATTCTACTTCCTCACACAGACATTAGTAAGCTTCAACACATCATTAAGTCATCCAGTATTCTTCATTCCTGTCTACTCTCTGCTTAATGAAAGCTCTGGACACATAAGCCTTACTCTTACATCCACATGGGGATACGGACCATAAGCATATTGGAACATTAAACCTGTCCACTTCAGCAATGTATTTTTTTTTTTGGGTGTGGTTGGTGTCCTTACAGAATTGCGAAGAGGGCCTCAAAAGAATGACACACATGAAAAATGAAGTATCATGTAATCACAACACCAGTACAGGACAGATAAACCCCCATGAATTACAGAACACCAAAATAACAAAGCAGGCTTATTACAAGGTTGAGCGCTTTCTTCTCTATTCAAGGGACTTCTTCAGAACAAAACAGTAAAAACACCCAGCCACATATATACCCCACCCCAATTAAACACTTCCGTTGTAATTACACTAATTATACAACTAATTGTGAAAGCTCAATTCTAACTTAAAAAACATCACAAATAAAATAAACTTGTACAAATTTGGGATATCACTACTAAAAAGCCATGACGAAAATACAAAAGTACCAAAAATATGTATATATAAAACTCTTGACTTGAGAAAGAAAAAAAAATAATAAATTTGATTAATATCCTAAAATGTTATGCATTTTTAAAATACTAGAAATACTATTCATCTCATTTATACCTGGATGCTGAGATGCATTTAAAAACAATTGCCATCGTAATTCCAAAATATCCAAATGAACATCCAGGATTCACCCCTGCAGATCCTTTATTAACTGTTGAACAACCAGACATTTAAACTTGTGCCCACCAAACTCATGCAAATGCCTACAAAGGGCACTAGTGATTCTTTTGTTTTTAATGCCCCCCAAATGTTCTCCAATTCTAACCTTGAATTTTCTGCTAGTTTTGCCTATATAAAATATAGGATAATCTTGACATATGGCAATACAAATCACATTGCTACTGTTGCAATTGTAATGCCCATGAATATAAATTACCATCTCATTTAACTTAAAACTTTCTCCGGTTTCAGTAACGAAAGGGCAATACAAACGTGTTGCATTTATAATTCTCAACTTTTCTATTACAAATGTCATTGTCTATTCTTCTTTCTAAAATATTTTTAAGGGACTTGTCCTTTTTAAAGACAAATCTGGGGGCTTTACCCACTTTTTGTGCAATATTTGCATCAAACTGCAAAATTTCCCAAGTGTTTTTAACAATGTCAGTAATTGTATTCACCTCACTATTACACGTGATTATCAAACTCGTACCACCTTGGGGTTTCTCTTCTGGTGTTAACTTGCTCCAGGTTCGACAGTCTCTGTTTCCCAAAATGGGTTTAAATATTCCAAGGTCGCGTTTATGTTTAACCTCAGAACTGATGTCAGTTAGCAAACCATTTGGGTATCCTCTCTGTCTAAACATATGTGTAATAAATTCCAATTCATTTAAAAACTCCTCATCCAGACTAACCATTCTGGCAGCACACACCATTTGTCCCTTAAAGACAGATTTCTTCTGATGGTGCGAGTGTCAGCTGGTATAGTCCAAATAAGAGTTAGAAAATGTTGGTTTTCTATAAATCCTGGTTACAAACCTTTTGTTCACCAGATCCATCTGCAGGTCAACATCCACATATTTAATTTTTACCCTGTCGTATTACTGGGTGAATTTAAAAAAAGATACTGTTTCATTTATAAACAGCAAAAATTCTTTTAATCTGCCCTCAGTTACCTTCCAGATCAAGAAAAGGTTGTCCAAAACCCTAGTGTAATGGACTATTTCTGGTGCAAATGAACTTTTCATCAGATGCTCCTGTTCCCAAAATTACATAACTAGGTTTGCAAAAATGGGGGGCAAGCCACCCCCATTGCTACATCACCTTGGACCTGTTTGTAGTATTGCCCTTCAAAATAAAGGTAGTTACTCTTAAGAACTACCTCCATCAAGATGACAAACTTATTCACTTCATCCTGATCAAAAATATTGGTTTTGTTGAGCTGCTGTTCTAACCAAACCAATCCCTCACCATGAGGTATTACCGAGAAAAGATTACAAACATCAATCGTGACCATAATTAAATCAGGAGTAACATCTATCTCATTAAGTTTGTCCAAGAACTGTCAAGAGTCTTTACTTATGTAAGTAAACACCTCCAGGCTTTTTTGCATATTTTTGTCCAAATATTTACTGATGAAACAAGTTTTGGACCTCTTACCATCCACAATAGGCCTAAATTTTGGATTTATTAGGCCTTGGTGGATTTTTGGAATTCCAAATATTGGACACCATGGGATGTTTGTTTTTCATATAGAAGGATTCCTTTTCATCTATCTGTCCCTGGTATAACATGTCATCTAATAAAAGGTCTATCTTACGATATATCACCTTGATTTCATTTAAGGAACTTTCTTCATACGTACCGTCCAAAAGTAAAGTGTTCATTCCGTCTAAACAACCCCCTTTGTCCATAATCACTACACCATTCCCCATGTCTGGTTTCATAAACTGGACAGAGGGGTGGCTAGTTAAATCGACCAATTGTTGTTCTTCCCTGGTCAAATTACACGTCCATTTCTTGTCTTTAATAAAATGACTTCTATAAAAGTGCCTAATATCTTTTTCACAAACTTTTTCGAACAAGCCAATGACATTATTTAAAGGAGGATTAAAAGTGCTAGGCTTCCTAAGGTCTTTGTTAATGTTATTACAGATGTCTATACTGTTATTAAACCAAACTTTCAAGTTCAATTTTCTGGTGTAACACTTCATATCCACTAATGTATTAACAATGTTTCCCATTTTACAGGGAACACAGGTAAAGCCCTTTGTCAACAAATTGGCATGATGACCATGAAGATGTAAGTGTGAATAATTATAAATTTTTAAATCATTCTCATCATTGTATATAATTACAGGCACCAACCCTTGTTCAACACATTGTTGCTCATTCAAAACGTGGATTAATATTTCCAAGTTTGAGTAACTACTCATATTTTGGGTGGTGGTCTGTCTCTGGGTTGAGGTATTACCATATATTCCAGGGTTAAAATGATCACTAATGCCATCGTTGATACTTACTTACCCACTTGGGTCAATATTTTCCTTGTACACACTATTACGAAAGTTGCTCTGCCCTAAAATTGATACATTTCCCCCTAACGAACCATTACAATCATCACAGGCATTACTAATACCACAATCAATGTGATTACATGCATACCCATTGTCATAAACTTCAGTTAATTGCCTTGTTACACTGCAAGACTGATGTATCTAAAACGGAATTTAAATCCGAACATTTATCTACTTCTTGACAATAGGTAATTTGCTGAATTAGTTCATTAGTCCAGGAATCAGAACTAAAGTCACTCTGATCAAATACATTAGCAGGCAACTGTCCCAAATCAATTGCTAAATTTTCGTCTAAACGCAGGTAACCAGCTGAAACTCCCTTCTTTACCTCTGATAAAATGTCATTCATAGGCTCATAGTTAGTATTGATATTGCCACAGTTAAGGTTAAAGTTAAATACAGAGTTACTTACACAGCCTCCTAAGGTTGAACTGTCTGGAAATAAATCCAATACGGCTCCTTTTAAGTGTTCCAAGTCCTGAAACCTTTTGGTCTCGCACCCTGTGCTGTGAAATTTCAGCGGGTGTTCCCGAAAAAAGAAGAGGTGGAAGGAGAAGAGGATGGCATTGGTGTTCCCGCTTTACCTCGAAGCCTTTCTGAACATCTAACAGCATCTTCCATGTTGACACCAGACTGTTGGCGCTGGCCTTGCCCTCCTTGATGATGACTAGCTTCATGCATCATTTCCAACTCGTTATTTGCACCGCCATTGGTTCGCGGCTTCCCATTAACATGATGACCTGGAGATAACGGGTATACAATACCCTTCCTGTATTCATTTAAATCCCTTTTAATTTTACTGGTCTTACAGAGAAATATGGTGTTGCAAATGTTACTCACTTGATAAAATACATTGTTGTACATCAGCTGGCATCGACTAAAAGCCATATCGGCTTGAATAGCCTTATCAAGCTCATCTAACACTTTAGTCATGTCAAGTTTCTGCTGACTGTACTTGACAATAATTTTCATTAAGTCAATACCTGCCTGATCAAACAGACAATGTAATTCCTTCAGAAATTCACTATTATCACTGACACCATTAGGGTATCTCCACAGTCTTAAGCCACAGGGCACTAGTTGTACTTCAGTATTTCTATTAAAGGACGCATTCTCCATTTGGACCTTCTTATACACCACAAGGTCCTTTTCGAATTGTTTCAGCTTGTCCTCCAGGGTTAAAACCTGCTGAGGACACGAAGATTCCACAGTGTTTCCAACGCTGAAATTAAATTGATTTTCTTTCTATATCCCTTCACTACCAATGAAATAAAGGTTGTTAATGTCTTTACTTTGCCCATTATTTTCATTGTTTTGATCAATGGGACACGAGGGTCCAGAATTAACACTTTCAATTAAAGTTTGAGAAGGCTGGGTGACAGGGTAGCCGAGGCTACCAAATATGCTACCTGAAACAGACTGTTTGTCCATTAAAGTTCTAATTTGCGAAGTGTGGACCGCTAACTGCTGGTTGATTTGCTGCAGGAGATTGAGTATGTCTCCATTCGAAGTTGGTTCTTCCATCCTACTGGCCCAAAAGACAAAGCCACAAGTCCAAATATAAAACCAGGTAATCACAACACCAGTACAGGACAGATGAACCACCGTGAAGTACAGAACACCAAAATAACCACGTAATAACAAAGCAGGTTTATTACAAGGTTGAGTGCTTTCTTTCCTATTCAAGGGACTTCTTCACAACAAAACAGTAAAACACCCAGCCACATATATATCCCAACCCAATTAAACAATTCCATTGCAACTACACTAATTATACAACTAATTGTGAAAGCTCAATTCTAACTTAAAAAAGCATTACAAATAAAATAAACTTGTATAAATTTGGGACATCACAACTAAAAAATCATGACGAAAATACAAAAGTACCAAAAATATGTATATATAAAACTCTTGACTTGAGAAAGAAAAAAAAAATAATAAATTTGACTTCTATCCTAAAATGTTATGCATTTTTAAAATACTAGAAATACTAATCATCTCATTTATACCTGGATGCTGAGATGCATTTAAAAACAATTGCCATAGTAATTCCAAAATATCCAAATGAACATCCAGGATTCGACCCTATAGTTTATTGAGTAACATTTGCAACACTATATTTGTCCGTAAGACCAACAAAATTAAAAGGGATTTAAATTAATACAGAAAGGATATTGTATACCCGTTATCTCCAGGTCATCATGTTAATGGGAAGCCGCGAAGCAATGGCGGCGGGAATAATGAGTCGGAAATGACGCAAGAAACTAGTCATCATCAAGGAAGGCAAGGCCAGTGCCAACAGTCTGGTGTCAACATGGAAGATGCTGTTAGACATTCGGAAAGGCTTTGAGGTAAAGCTGGAATGCTAATGTCATCTTCTTCTTTTTTCAGCAACACCCACCGAGATTTTACAGCACAGGGTGCGAGACCAAAAGGTTTCAGGACTCGGAATACTTAAAAGGAGCCGTATTGGATTTATTTCCGAACAATTCAACCTTAGGAGTCTGTGTAAGTAACTCTGCATTTAACTTTAACCTCAACTGTGGCAATATCAATACTAACTATGAGCCTATGAACGACGTTTTATCAGCGGTAAAGAAGGGAGGTTCAGCTGGTTATCTGCGTTTAGACGAAAATTTAGCAATTGATTTGGGACAGTTGCCTGCTAATGTATTTGATCAGAGTGACTTTAGTTCTGATTCCCGGACTAATGAACTAATTCAGCAAATTACCTATTGTGAAGAAGTAGACAAATGTTTGGATTTAAATTCTGTTTTAGATATCTCAGTCTACAGTGTAAACGAGCAATTAACTGAAGTTTATGACAATGGGTATGCATGTAATCACATTGATTGTGGTATTAGTAACGACTGTGGTGATTGTAATGGTTCGTTGGGGGGGAATGTATCAATTTTAGGGCAGAGCAACTTTCATAATAGTTTGTACAAGGAAAATATTGACCCAAGTGGGTTAGTAAGTATCAATGATGGCATTAGTGATCATTTTAACTCTGGAATGTATGTTAATACCTCAACCCAGCGACAGACCACCACCCAAAATATGAGTGGTTACTCAAACTTGGAAATATTAATCCAAGTTTTGAATGAGCAGCAATGTGTTGAACAAGGGTTGGTGCCTGTAATTATATACAATGATAAGAATGATTTCAAAATTTATAATTCTTCACACTTACATCTTCATGGTCATCATGCCAATTTATTGGCAAAGGGCTTTACCTTTGTTCCCTGTAAAATGGGAAACATTGTTAATACATTAGTGGATTTGAAGTGTTACACCAGAAAATTGAACTTGAAAGTTTGGTTTAATAACAGTATAGACATCTGTAATAACATTAACGAAGACCTTAGGAAGCCTAGCACTTTTAATCCTCCTTTGAATAATATCATCGGCTTGTTTGAAAAAGTTTGTGAAAAAGATATTAGGCATTTTTATAGAAGTCTTTATATTAAAGACAAGGAAAGGACATGTAATTTGACCAGGGAAGAACAAGAATTGTTGGTCAATTTAACTAGCCACCCCTCTGTCCGGTTTATGAGACCAGACAAGGGGAATGGTGTAGTGATTATGGACAAAGGGGATTATTTAGACGGGATGAGCACTTTACTTTTGGACAGTACGTATGAAGAAAGCTCCTTAAATGAAATCAAGGTGACATACCGTAAGACAGACCTTTTATTAAATGACATGTTATACCAAGGACAGATAGATGAAAAAAAAATACTTCTGTATGAAAAACGAACATCCCATGGTGTCTAATATATATGGAATTCCAAAAGTACACAAAGGTCTAATAAATCCAAAATGTAGGCCTATTGTGGATGGTAAGAGATCCAAAACTTGTTTCATCAGTAAATATTTGGACAAAAATATGCAAAAAAGCCTGGAGGTGTTTACTTACATAATTAAAGACTCTTGGCAATTCTTGGACAAACTTAATGAGATAGATCTTACTCCTGATTTAATTATGGTCACGATTGACGTTTGTAATCTTTTCTCGGTAATACCTCATGATGAGGGATTGGTTTGGTTAGAACAGCAGCTCAACAAAACCAATATTTTTGATCAGGATGAAGTGAATAAGTTTGTCACCTTGATGGAGGTAGTTCTTAAGAGTAACTACCTTTATTTTGAAGGGCAATACTACAAACAGGTCCAAAGTGTAGCAATGGGGGAGGCTTGCGCCCCCCATTTTTGCGAACCTAGTTATGTCATTTTGGGAACAGGAACATCTGATGAAAAGTTCCTTTGCACCAGAAATAGTCCATTAGACTAGGGTTTTGGATGACCTTTTCTTGATCTGGAAGGGAACTAAGGGCAGATTAAAAATAATTTTTGCTGTTTATAAATTTATAAATGAAAGAGTATCTTTTTTAAAATTCACCCAGTAATACGACAGGGCAAAAATTAAATATCTGGATGTTGACCTGCATATGGATCTGGTGAACAAAAGGTTTGTAACCAGGATTTACAGAAACCCAACCTTTTCTAACTCTTATTTGGACTATACCAGCTGGCACCCGCACCATCAGAAGAAATCTGTCGTTAAGGGACAAATAGTGCATGCTGCCAGAATGGTTAGTCTGGATGAGGAGTTTTTAAATGAATTGGAATTTATTATACATATGTTTAGACAGAGAGGGTACCCAAATGGTTTGCTAACTGACATCAGTTCTGAGGTTAAACATAAATGCGACCTTGGAATATTTAAACCCATTTTGGGCAACAGAGGTTGTCGAACCTGGAGCAGGTTAACACCAGTAGAGAAACCCCAAAGTGGTACGAGTTTGATAATCACATATAATAGTGAGGTGAATACAATTACTGACATTGTTAAAAACAATTGGGAAATTTTGCAGTTTGATGCAAATATTGCACAAAAAGTGGGTAAAGCCCCCAGATTTGTCTTTAAAAATGACAAGTCCCTTAAAAATACTTTAGAAAGAAGAATGGACAACAACATCTGTAGTAGAAAAGTTGGGAAAAAGAAGTTATGTACCTACCATAACATTCCATGTTAGTTGTCTTCGTCTCGCCTTCCTTCTTGCTGCTTGGGATCCTCGGCTCCAACTCGGCCATCTTCAATAGCTTGAGAGCTGTTTACTGGCTCGAGGCTACCCCTTATCCCGTAATGCCTAGCAATAGCTACCCAGATCTCGTTTTAAATAGCTAACCCCAGACAGAACAACATAATAATTCAGTCAAGAACCAGTTGACTATACCTGCCATATTCTCTTAGGTCAAAAAGAGGACACAAGAGTACACAAAAACAGTGAAACAGAACAAAAAACTCCTCTCGGTCCCCTAGGACAGGGGGATGGGGGTGGGACGCAAGAAGGAAGGCGAGATGAAGACGACTAACATGGAACATTATGGTAGGTACATAACTTCTTTATGTTAAGTTGTCTATCTCGCCTTCGTTCTTGCTGGTTGGGACAGTGTCCCTAGCACCTAACATCCTGGGTGGCTCAGTGGAACAGACTCTTCAGAACAGTGGAACCAAAGTCAGCTCTGCTCCTGGAGACCATATCCAACTTGTAATGAGAAATAAAGGTATGAGGGTCTGCCCACATGGCAGCTGCACAGATAGAATCCATGGGCAACCTAGACTGGAAGGCTACAGAGGTGGCCAAGGCCCTAGTAGAATGACCTTTAGGTTTAACAGGTAACTGTTTGTTCCTTAACTGACAAATTAAAGTAATAGTGTGTGACAACCATCTGGATAAGGTTACCTTGGAAACTGGGAGACCTTGTTTGCCCAAGGCGTAAGAGAGGAATAGTTCATCCAATTTCCTTACTTCTTTAGTTCTGTGCAAGTAAAAGCGCAATTGCCTATGAACATCCAATAGGTGTAGTTTGTATTCTGCCTTGTTGGCACGATTATGGAAAAACACAGGAAGATCTATAGATTGGTTTAAGTTACTTTCTGAGCAGACTTTAGGGAGAAACGAGGGATTAGTTCTCAGAGCAACCCTGTCCTTATGAAAAACCAAGTAAGGAGGACGAACACATAGCGCCTGAAGTTCAGAGACACGTCTGGCTGAAGTAATAGCTACCAGAAAGAGTGTCTTCCAAGATAGAAACTTGATATAGCAAGAAGCTGCCGGTTCAAAAGGGGGCAGAATTAAGGAGGTTTAGACTAAATTAAGGTCTCAAGAGGTTGGGAATCTCTCACTTGAGGCCTAAGAAGAGTTGCCCCTCTGAAAAAAGCTTTACATAGCTTATGAGACATAATGTTAGAGTTCGAAAAACCAACATGAAAGTTAGAAAGGGCTGCCATTTTTACCCTGATCGTAGAAGCAGCGGACCCGGAATGAAACAGCAGAGCTAGGAATTCCAAGATTTCATGGACTGGGGCTGAGAAGGGATCCACATTCCTAGTCTCTGCCCAACAAGAAAAACATTTCCATTTGCTAGCATAAGTTTTCCTCATTGTAGATTTGTGAGAGGACACGATAATGTCACGGACTGCGGGGGAAATGCTGGGAAGCCTGGCTAAGGTTGGAAGTGGAGCAACCAAGCTGTGAGCTGGAGGGTTTTTAGGGATTGATGCAACCCGCCTGATTGATGAACCAGGAGGTCTGGAATTGGGTCCAGAGTCCAAGGTTGATCTGAAGGTAACGGTGCAGGAACAGAAACCATATCTGTCGAGGCCAGTAGGGAGCAATGAGGATCATTTTGCAACCCAACGATATTGCTTTCTGTATAAGTTTGGGTATCAGAGGGAATGGAGGAAAGGCATAAAGAAGTCCCTGGGGCCAATCGTGGACTAGAGCGTTTCTGGGTGTGTGACCCGGAAGCGGGAGAAGTAGTTGCTGCATTTGCTGTTGAAGGGGGTGGCAAAGAGATCGCAGCAAAGCTGTCCCCATTTGCAAAAACAAGATTTGCAATATCCTGATTCAGAGACCACTCGTGAGGCATTAGAATAGCTCTGCTAAGCTTGTCTGCTATGATGTTGGATCTCCCAGGGATGTGCATCACAATCAGAAAACGTTGGGAGGAAATCACCCACTGCCAAAGCTTGAGTGCTTCTCGACATAGGGGGTAGGACCTGGTTCCGCCCTGCTTGTTGATGTACCACACCACTGACATGTTGTCCGTTTGAATAGCAATGGTCCCAGGAAGAAGAGAGCCTTGAAGGGCTTGCAATGCCAGGAGCACGGCTCTCATTTCCAGGACATTTATATGCAGATGGTACTCGTTAGGTTGCCACGTGCCTTGGACTGTTCTGCTCAGATAATGCCCCCCCACACCCTATCAGGGAGGCATCTGTCGTCACTGTGGCTACCGGAGTGGGTTGTATGAAAGGTCTGCCCTGAGTAATTAGTGGGGAGACCATCCACCAAGAAAGATGCCTTTTGCATGTGTCCGTGATCATGATCTCATACATCATGAGTAGCTCTTGGAAGGACCACTGCGTGAACAGAAGCCACTGAAGAATCCTCATATGAAAGCGTGCCAGTGGGATTAGGAGAATGGCTGCTGTCATGGAGCCCAGAGTTTGAAGGACGTACCTGACTTGGATCCTTTTGCTCTGCATCAGAACCTGTACCTGCTGACGAATTGCAGACACCCTTTCTGGTGGTAACCTTGCAAACATATCCCTTGTGTCTAAGTCTGCTTCTATATAAGTGATAGCTTGACAGGGCAACAAGGGAGATTTTTCGAAATTTACTGTGATGCCAAGCTGTGAGCAGATTGAGATTGTGTAGTCCCATGCTTGTATGAGTTGATAACTGGTGGTAGCATTAAGGAGCCACCCGTCTAGATACGGAAACACCTGGAATGCTTGACGCCTCAGGTGAGCCGTAACCACTGCCATACATTTGGTGAACACCCTGGGGGCTGTGGTGAGGCCACAGGGCAGAGCTCTGAACTGATAATGACTGGCCCCCAGCCGGAAGCGAAGATATCTTCTGGAGTGCCTGTCCATCTTTATATGGTAGTACGTGTCCTGAAGATCTATAGAGCGCATCCAATTGTTCTGACCCAGAAAGAGTAGAAGGGACTGTAGCATGACCATCCGAAACTTTGTTCTTTGTACAGACCTGTTTAGTCTGCTGAGATCCAGAATCGGTCTCCAGTCCCCTGTCTTTTTTGGTACTAAAAAGAACCTTGAGTATCTGGATCCCTGCTGGTCTGCCGGGACTTTCTGGATGTCTCTTTTTTCTAGCAGTTTTGAAACTTCTATTACTGCTTGCTTCCACAGATAGGGTGGAATATCTGGAAGGGTCTTCCTTGACTGCAAGCGGGGGTTGAAGGAAGGGAATTTTGTAACCTCCGGATATAACGGACCGTACCCATCTGTCTTGTTTTAAACTTCTCCAGGCTTTTGGGTACAGCAAAATTCTTCCCCCGACTGCCTACAGAGATGAGCAGCCAGGCAACCCTTCAGGGATGCTGAAAGGACTTATCAGAGAAGGACTGTCTGTTGCCCTGGTTTTGCGGACCCCCTCTGCCACGAGGGCAGCGTCTATTATTATTGTTTCCCCCTCTGCCTCTGGAGGAAAAATCACTACGTGTGTCAGGCAAGGCTCCCTGAGATTTATGGAACCACATCCTCCCACTCTTTTGGCCCTTGGGGTAAGGTCTAGAGGGAGTGGAAAAATGGAGCCCCACAGCAGAGAGAGTCTTGCCTTCTTGCTCACACCTAGTGAAATTGTCTTTCACCTGTGGTCCAAAAAGAAAGGAACCATCAAAGGGAGTGTTGGTGAAGGACGCTCGAAAGGGTTCAGCAAAGTTACACAGCTGCATCCACGCATGCCTCCTAAGGGCCACCCCAGTACCTGCGGCTCTACTCGCCCCATCAGCTGCATAAGAAATGAGCCTCATGGAAGAGTTAACAACAGAATTAAGCGTTGCTAGCTGGGAAGCTACCTTGGCTTGTGCTCCCTCAGCTGTTGGATCTTGGAGGGTATCTCTGAGCTCTTTAAGGAGATCCCTTTGAAGGCAAGTAAAATGAGACAAGTAGTTCAGTGACCTCATAGAGAAGTTCGCTGAAATGAAAATTTGCTTCCCATATCTGTCCATCGTCCTAGACTCCTTGTTAGGGGGATGGACAGACAGAGGTCTCCGCTAACTTTTTTTTTTTTGTGGCTGCTGCTACCACTATAGCATCAACAGGGACACCTTTCGTAAGGAACTGCTTATCCTGGGGTGCTGTAATAAATTTACCAGGTCTCCTCGGAGTTGGTTCCACTGTATCCGGAGCTGACCAAGCCAGTAGTCCAACCTAATAATGGTTTGTTTTGGTTACTTTAACAAAGTGTTGATATAGGCCTACAGCAATCTCTTAAGAAACTGAAATCACATTCATCTTATTTCCTTGTTAGTCAGATATAACTACAAAAATCCTGAACTGATCCCACATTGACTGGGCTATCACAAACAGGTATATGGCATCTGTTTAACAGGGCCCCTTAATAGCTAATGCGGTAGCCACTTGAGCATCTTAGGCAATTACTTTATCATCAATGCCTAATGAATTTAAAATGAGCTTTACCCTAAAAAAAAGCACTAGTGCAAGATGACCTTCTTAAACAGAGTTATATCCTATTTGCAGCTTTGTTGCCACATTTGAGATGGTGGTGGCCTTCAGGGATTTACTCCTAAATCTATGATTTGAGAATTAAAGTTGCAGCCACCACTGGCTTAGAAATCTTGGAAGGAACATTATAAGGTAAAATAATTTTTGTAACAAGATATGAAAGTTAATCTGCCACAACAGTCACACTCCAGGCAAAAGTATTTCATGCTTTGGTTGGACCACAAAACATGGTCAAGAAACTTTAAATTCAGTTTCCACATTATTAATAAATTAGCACCTTAGGAAATGACCTCACATTAGGCTAACAGCCATTCATCTGGCTGGGGGACCCAAGAGTAGCTGTAAGCCTTGGCTTTCAACAACCCTGGCATACGTGACAAGAACACTGCTCTCATAAATATATTTGTTCTATGACAAGTTTTTAAGCATTCCACTTTTTCGGAAAGGGTGTAAATGTTTCTGGATGAAGCACAAACTTTTATCCCTGGCATTTCCTTAGCAGGGCATCACAAAATACAAACTATGAAGTCCAAAAACTCACAGCTACATGTCATGGCTGTAACTCACCCAGCTACCCATAGTGTCTTTCTGCAAGAACTGGCACTGAAAACTGAGAATGTGTCACATTCAAATAAAAAAAAAAAATGCTAGGGTCAATCTGCTTCGGTAAAATGACTGATGACCCTGTTCAACATGTCTCTAATACATATATCAGAAAGTAAGATGTGTAGTATCAACATCCTGAATTTTGGCACTTTAATTACTTAAGCAATGAGAAATCTAAGATGAGTTTCCATGGCCTTCTGCAAAATTCTATGTAATCTTTCCAGGGATACATGGTTTCTGTTGTGGCAAGAACAAGAACTTCCTTTTTTTCTTCCTTTTTCTTTCATTTTTTTTTTAAACGTTATTTAATTAACAGTATGCTATGTCAACATAAAAACATAATGCATTCTATTTACTGGTGCACATTTTGCAATTCCTAGAATCTTTTACAAATTATTCTCTGCTGCCCCACTTAAGACTTAAGGTAAAGTTCTATTACAGTTCTCTGCTAGTTTCTAGTTGAAATCGCAATGTAACATACCGATTTATCCTACCTCATTTATCAAGCTACAATGACTCATTAAACACTTACTTCCAACTAAAAAGTATAACAAGGTAAACATTTTGAATAAGGAGTTGATCAAACAATATGATATGAAATTAATGTAACATCAGATATTTTATGTACCTATCTTTTTGGAGCTATCCAAAGAGTAATGGCCCCATAGTACCCACTTCTCCCTGTGAACTTTCAGGGATAGAGAGCTCTTGTTTCAATTCACCTGACTTTATCTCCTCCATTGAATCGATGGCTTCTCTTTAATTTTTCCATAACCTGGTGATAACATTTTGGCAATTAATCTTCTCTATAGCATTATTTCCTGACCCAAAACCTGCTGAATATAATTTTAAAACACTCTTAACACAGTGCACTTCCAAATATATACATATATTATATTATATGCACACATTTTCTCTGGTACATCTCAACCCCATATCTCGTCTTCAGTAGCTTTCTGAAATGTGTGGTACACTCTATGTACCTGGTGTATAAAAGTGCATGTGAAGGCATTTCCAAGCAAACACTGAATTTTATAAATTTTCTTGCATATTTCTCAGCTAAGCGTGATTCAATCCATTTGTGCTCTATAATTTTTAAATTTACCCTTCCACGCCAATCTACCTTCAAAGAGTTTCTTATCTTATATTATTTTCTAATAATGTACTATATGCTCTACTAACCAATCTCTTTGTTACCGCTTCCCTCTGGATTTGATTACCAACTGTACTACCACTGGTTTCTGATTATTCTTTTCTTTAAGATCCCCAAGAATATATCCTATCCATCTTCTGTCAGGCCTAAGTAATGAAATCCAAACCTATCTGTAAAGTTATATTCTCTTTGAATTTCAACTCAGTCTTTATGTCTCCATACTTTCCAATTTGTTCTCAATAAATGTTGCCTCCATGCCTAATATCGCCATCATTTTGCTGCCTGATTGAAATTATTATCATTATTATTATTATTTTATTAATATTATTAGGAAAACTGGTGTTACTTCACCCATCCATGCAGTCAGCTGGTTGACTTTAAAAATCTCTCTATGCTCCCTCTGTGTGTAATATTTTACTCAGCTCTCTTGCCTTTCCTGTTGTCCTTGACTCCAACATCCTGGACCCTACTTCCCATATATTGCTCTTCATTGTGCCGGCATTAGCCATTTCCATTTCAGAACATACTTTTCCACCTGAAGCAGTCATATTACTTTCAGCCTCTTGGCTTAAAAGCTCTAAGGAGTCTCATACATTTTACCTGCTTCTGCATCATCAAGGTTTTAACAATGCTATCAAATGTTTGTCTACCTTCTTCAAATTCACACTGATCCAATATTACCAGCTGATGCTGTAGCATAGATAGTTACTTTGCAAATATGTACATTAATTTACAGCACATGTTAATACAGATATAAGCTTGTATGATCTCATATTTGCAAGATCTTTATTGCTCCTAGGGATTACAACAATGACTACTTCATGCCATGACTTTGGTATAATCCTTTCTTTCAAAATTCTATTAAACAGGCATAGCATGAATTTTCTAATCATCTCCCATACTAGTTTCTGGACTTCAAGATGAACTTCATACAATTGTGGACATTTACCCACAGATTGCCTACTTAAAGCCAGATTTAATTCCCCTATTGTTATAGCTTTCATAAGATTTTGTTTGTCTTGCTCCTGGATGTGTGGGAAATTTAAACTGTCAAAAAATAAATTCATCCCCTAACCCAGATTTTCTACAACCCGATTTAAAGCAGCATAATGAAATCACTGTTGAAGTGACACCCAGACCCATGTGCAAAAATGGGAAAAAAGGGGTTGTAGATGGATGGATTTCCTATATCCTGATTCTCTGGATATAAATCAGCTTAATATTTTCTAAGGACCTCCAATACATTGGGTGTGTCTTTCTCCATTAGACTTTTTTCTTTATTTCATAACTATAGATTTTATCTTTGCACCTTTTGTTATCTTAGTTTCTAAGCTAGATACTTTAAATTCTTGAAGTTAATATCAAAGAAAAGTGAACAAATGGTGTATTTTCTTGCTTCCACTACCGTGTCTAAATACTGTTATAATGAATCCTTAGCCTTTCTAAGTTTATCCTGTTTTTCCTGACTTAATCTGTCTTGTCTTCTCTGTTTTTAACTTTTTTTTCTAAGCTACTGCTGTATTTTAGTGGATATTTCTCATTCCTTTCATTCTAAATTAACTGTTAGTGTTCTTATTTTTACTTTTAATGTTTTCCATTTGACAGCTACATTCATAGCTGTACTACCTGCCATACAGCATTCAATAGCATATTCAGTACTTGGTCCTTAATATAATTACTCTTCAATAAATGTATCAGAAACTTCCGCTCTCTCTCCCTAAGTCTATGAGACTTTTGCTTAGAGAAATTCATGATACAATTTTGTGTGTTCTGGTTTTGTTTTGCTTGCATTTCAACAGCAGTGTTACTTACCTTGGTGGTGATAGTTAGGTGTGTTTTCCCTCTTGGAATTATTTACTTCCCAGCTAAAAACTGTCAAAAATAGAGCTTCCTTTGGCATTCTGAAATGTACTTTTCTGTGACAATTCACCCCCAGTATGATGTCATGTTAGGTACCTCTCAATTGTCCACAATATTGCAGAATCCCCCTGGGTTTTCATACACACGCACACACACACACACACACACACACACACACACACACACACACACACACACACACACACACACACACAGAGCTTTAACACAATACCGCTGCATACTTCCAAGACTCACATGTGCACATCACAATCTATTTCTGTGATCTACTCCAAGCATTATCATCACCCACAGAAAAGTTTCAAGAATAAAAAGCAAAAGGAACTCAAAGTAATGTAAAAGCAAGTTTAACAGCAAACCATTTGAGATAAAACTATCTTCAGTGCTTAAAATTATACTAAAATAGATTTTCATTCAAGCACACATGCCCCATGGGCTGAAAGATACTGTAAATTTAAAACCTGTTCTTAAGACGTGGTTTCTTTTTCCATGAAACAAGCACTAAATTGTTTATTTTAATTATTTTATTGTTGCTGTTCTATTGGTTTGAAATGTGGTGTATATATGAAAATGGTTTTAGTATGATTTTAAGCACTGAAGAAGAGTTTTATCTCAAAAGCTTTGCTATTAAACTTATTTGTACATCGCTTTCTGAGTTCCTTTCCTTTTTTATTCTTGGACTGTTTTGCTTGGAACTCTATACTGGGTGTTTACCAGTTTTTTTTTTTTTTTGCTTTGTCCACCGAATAGTTTCAGAAATAAACCTTAGTTCTCTTGTAACCTGCACTACATATCTTCTGTCCTATAGTTTTGTACTACCTTTTTTCAGAAATAAAAAAGTTTATATCACAAACAGAAAAATTTAAATAATGCACCAAATTTCACTTCCTTGCCCAAGAGCTACTGTGTGTGTGTGTGTGTGTGTGTGTGTGTGTGTGTGTGTGTGTGTGTGTGCGCGCATCTCCAACAAAGTGTGAGATAAAGTATCTGTGAGGATCATTACAGTACTCATTCCTAATTCCATATTAATAAATAACCTGCATACACATCCATACCATTCACTAAGCTCATTCCCTACATACAAAACTAAAACACTTGAGGGAGCTTGGCCAAGACAGTGATCAGCTAGCAGCACAACAGGACTTCATTATATAACTTCAACAAAAACTTACTTTCTTATACAATCTGAGTCTTCTAAACTAACTCAGATAACATTTTGAAAGAAAAATGAGTTTTAAAGACTTTTTTTTTTACTTTTTCCTGTCGGCAATATCACTGACTGTTAAAACAAAATGAGCCACTCAAAAATGCACCGTTATGAAAACTCAGTGAAAAAGGAATTATAAACTATTGTGGGAAGTATCCAGGAACTTTCTATTAAACTAGATAAACTTCAGACCAAGATGGACCACATAAAAGAAGATTGTGTGAAACAAATGGATATGTTAAATGAAGTCTTAAAACAACAATGTCTGCAGTTCTCTTTAATAGAGGAAGCAGTAAACGACTTAGATGGGAGAATGGCAGAAAATTAAAACCATACAGAATTCATTTAAAACAAAATACTTTGTTACTGGAGAAAGTAGAACACCTTGAGAGTAGATCTAAAAAAACATCTGAATATATGGAATTCCAGAGAAAGAAGAAGGGGACAGGATGTTACAATTTCTGAATAATTGGTTGGCAAAAGCACTTAACCTGCCAGAGGCTCTATCTTTTGGTACTGAGAGCTCTTAAGTCCCTTTCAACTTCATCACTGAAAAAAAAAAAACACCTGTTCTCAGATCTGTAATTGTTAAGTTCCTTTCTAGCCAAGCTAAAGAGTTAGTACTGAAATCAGTCTGGGCTAGCTCTCCAATAAAAATAAAAGACAATATCATCAGGTTTGATAATGATTACATTTCTTCAGTTATGACTGAAAGAAAAGCATCTGTTCCATTTATAAAGAGTTTGAAGACACTGGATATTACAGCTCAATTGATTTTCCCTGACAACAATTAAAATTTCTTTACCAAATGGACAAAAAACAATACACTAGAAGATGCCTTAGAATTTGTGCAAAAAAAGTTGTTAGACAAATCTGAAGACATGGACTGGTCACTTAATAGTTTAAAGAGACAAGCAACAAGGAATGGGTGGACTCAAAGAAAAGAACACAAAATATGAAAGAAAAGTAATGGTACTCTATTTAATTAACTTAATAATCTCACATAAATTTATTACATCTTCAAAACCAAGAAAAAGGTAAACATTTTTCTTTTCATCATTATTATTGATGTTTATTCTCTTATTAGTTAAAACGTACTACTTTACAATATTACATCTCTCTAACTATATATATATATATATATATATATATATATATATATATATATATATATATTAGTAATAGAAGATAATATATTGAAAATGTCATTATCTTCGCTTATTTTCATTGACAGATTTACATTTCTTTCCAAAGGGGGAAAAGACAACAGTACAGTTGATAGTCTATACAAAAAGAATAAAGGCAGCCCTGTTTTAAAACCAACTACTATATCATACTATTCTTAAAATGCATCATATAACTGTATTTCTTTACTGTTTGTTTGTCTGATACTTGCAAACATTTAAATAACATATTTCACATTTTGCAATAAATTTGGGAAGGGTATGGACGACTTCTGTTTAGTTTGGAGACTATAATGCGGGCTTACTGACATAATGTTTTGCTGAAATTCACTCTGTTACTCTTTTAAATCTGTCTAAAAGTTTTTATCATTACTCACGACTGGTAATGTGATAGCGAGCTTTCTGTAAATCACTTGAGTCTTCTAGTTGTCCCTTTTCTTGCTTAAAACAAAAATGATCTCAAGGCAAAGTAGTTTGAATAGCTCAAGCCTATCTGGATGCAGAACCAGCTTACATTCACTCATGATGCACTCTGCAAACAAGAGGAAATATCTTGAGCTTTGACCCGACGCTGAGCAGGAAGTAAAACCAAAGGCACGCTTAAACGAACAGTAAGCAAAGAAGATATGCAACCTAAAAGCACTAACTGCTATCTTTATACATCTGAACTACTACTTAAATTCAAAACAATTTATTCCTAGAGGTTCAAAGTGCTAAAACAGAATGATCAAGACTTTAATATTAAAAATGGTACAGTAATTCAACTATTGCTACATAGATGTCATTCAGGTATGCATGTTCTCTTCAAATATGACTGATTATAACAATATTTTATTCATATTATAAGCAGTGGAAATGTGATATTATAATTATGAGTGTATCAATATCCTGAGTTTGGGAAATATGCTCAGTCACTAAAAAAATGTTATTCTGATACATAACAAGTATTCTTCTCAATGTGAAAGCTCATGATATATTACTTTGTCTGCACTGCAACCAATGGGAATGAGATAATATTATTAAACATATGAAAATATCCAGAGTTTCCTGTTTCTGCTCTTCAAATACAGTGAGAACATTTTATTATGTAATTAATGCATCCTTCTGATGGGGCTGCTTTTAGCATATTGCTTTGCTTACACTGTAATAAATGGAAAATAAATATTATAACTATATATGCACTAATATCTTGTGATTACATACTATTCTTACAGGTGTATTTTATAAAGAAAAATCTTTAGGTTGTCCTTTTTGTTCACTAAAGGTAGTCCAGGGCAAAATAATTATAATTAGATGCTTCTTATATAATTAAGCCTTGCCTAAAATAAAACTACTTATAAATTTCTATTTGGAATAGCACATAATAGTTGTTACTATTTATTACAGTTAATTCTATTAATGTGAGGTGTGGAGGTGGGGAAGAAATCTGTGCAATGTAATTTATGACAACTGTCTCTCCCTGATATGTCAACTGGAAAGGCTTTTATATGACTATGTTAAAATCAATAGCTTTCGATTAGTACAACATTATATTTGGGAAGTAGTAGCATATGCTTAACCTGTTCTGTAGTGATATGGATCAGTTAGTATGTGGTTTGAATGATTTTATCTTCAAACCAGGAATTTTGTCATTCCACGACTGATGGACTAAATGTTTCTAAGTTTAAATCTTTAATACTAACTTTACCCAATTTGTCCACAGCAATATTTCTAAGTACCTGGTATTTATTTTTTCATACTGAGCCATAGTCTTTTAGAGTTAATGATTTTTTTTGTCTTAGCTGTATGTATACGATTGTCTTTCATTAAATATTAATAGTATTAATAGCCCTTTGAAAAGAAGCAGTTTAGAGAAATACTTGAATTTACACAAAACCCACATAATTGTTTACAGGAAACACATTTCCTAAATGAATATGTAGACATAATATTGTTGAAAGATTACTCAGTATTAGTGGGCTCTTATTTTAAATGAAAAAGAAGAGGCACTTTGATTATTTGGAAAAAATCCTTACCTAAACCTAAAACCATAAACTCTTACTCTGATAAAAATGGAATGGTGACATTAGTAGTAGTAGTAGTAGTAGAGATCAATAAACAATTTCATACATTTTTGAATACATATTGGATACCTGGAATTGGGGCAAAAATTGTTAAGAAAATATTAAACACTATTACTTGCATACAAAAGGTGAATTAGTAAATGCAGGAGACTTTAACTGTACATTGTCCAGTAAAGATAGTACAAATGGATGAGAGCCAAAGCTAACATCAGTAGCTAAACTTTTTAAAAAAATTGTTACTGATTCAAGCATGTCTAATATATATGATTTAAAATCTGCAAAATCCCTTAATTATATGCACTGTTCACTTGGATTTAGCACCCAAACAAATTTTGGTAAAGGTTTAATTTCAAATGGTGTATATGCCAAAAATTAAGAAGTATTAGTAACATCTTGCCCTTCATCTGACCACAATGCTATAACATTTACTATCACTTTAAAGCCCAACAATTTAATTTATTGCCAAAGAATTTCTGCTCATATAATAAAATTAAAAGATTTTAATGATTGGTTCTTGAAAGAAATAAATCAATTTATTGATACAAATGATAATGGTGAAGTGTCAGAAATTATTTTGTGGGATGCAATAAAAGTGTATCTATATTGAAGAATTAAAAATTTGTATTTATGCAAAAAAGGGAATGGGATAAAGAATTAAAGACATTGCAATCTAACATAGATAAATTAAAATCAAATATGAAACCCAATGATAAGACTGCAAACTCTGAATTAAATGCTCTGAATCATAAATATCTAGATACACTTCATCATATAAGCTCAATATAATTAGAAAAATTGAAATTACATTCATATTCAATAAAGCCTAAAAGTATGCATAAATTAGCTATCAGATTTAAGAAAAAACAAACAAAAGTCATATTAACGAATTAAAGTTTATACAAGGGGAGACAGTTAAAGAAGTAATTGATTTGAAAGATATGTTGGAATGTTTTAGATGCCATTATGAGAAAAATAATAATAAAACAACTTTTGAGACTATTACAGATACATTTTTGAAAAAAAAATACTATATAATATAAATTAATTAAAGAACAGAAAGCTACTATTGGTAAATCTCATTTAAAGAATTAAAAGAACAAATTAATAATATTAAAACAAATAAAGCACCAGGTCTTGATGGTTTAATTTCAAAACTAACAAAAATTAAGACGGCAAAAATAACCCAATGACTGTTTAACAAAATAAAAAAAATGACAAAACATTAAACAGTAAGCACTTTTGTCAACATTAATGACTTCTTCAGACTGAATAGTCCCTTTCTTTTTAAATAAGCTATACAATCATCCCTATTATTCAGGCCAGGCGGGAAACAGACATATAGCTTATTTAAAAAGAAAGGGACTAAAACATTGAGGGAATTTTCCTTGTCACATGATGTATTTTCTCATTATGTGATTGGTGTTTATAATATTTAAACACAATGTATGTTGTGCACATTATTCAGTCTGAAGAAGTCATTAATGTTGACGAAAGTGCTTACTGTTTAACGTTTTGTCGTTTTTTTCTTTTATTAAACGGTCAATGGGTTATTTTTGCCGTCTTCAGTTCTTATTTGTTTGGTTTAAGTATGGTTACTGCTGTATTTCATTTTAATTTCAGAACTGTATAAATTAATGCTTGATCATATTTTACATATATTACTAAAAGTATCTGAATAAGTTAAAACAACATTAACTATCCCTCCCTCTTGGCATTATTCTATTGTTACTCCCATTCTTAAGAATGATAAAGATTCCAAATTCTGCTCTTGTTATAGACCTATATCATTACTTAATGTTGATTATAAAATATTTATGTCTAGTCTTGCTAAAAGATTAAATCTCATTATGCCAAAAACTAATAAATGAGGACTAGACTGGATTTATTTTAAACAAAAAGGTTCAAGATAATATTATTAGACTCAACACTCTAATTGATGTAGCTAATGAAAACAAAACTAAATTGCTGATAATAAACTTATATTTAAATACAACTTTTCATTCTATTAGTTGTCCCTACTTATTTAAAGTACTTAAAGAACATACATTTTCTGAAACATTTATAAATCTTATTACAAACCTTTACAATAACTCTCACTTGTGAAAATTGGTTCTTTTCTAACTAGCTTATTTAAAATTTGAATGGGCACTAAGCAGGGATGTCCCTTGTCCCCTTTATTTGGTTTAGCCATTGAACCTTTTGCAAATTACATTAGATCTAATAATAAAATTACAGGATTTTTAATTGATGGTAATTAAAGTTGTAAATCCAGCTATTTGCAGATATTTTGATAACTACTGGCGGTACTGAAGTATCACTGCAACAAATAATTGCTTCTACAGATTATTTTGGAAAAGCTTCAGTTTTAAAATTTAGTAACAATAATACAAAAACTCTGTTAATAAATAAAGCATTAACTAAACATTTAAAGGACTTAAAAACATTTAACTGCATAATACACAATTTGATTATCTTGGAGTTTTCATTAGATCAACTGTAAAGGATTCACCTGAATTAAATTATAACAATTTAATAAACATAGTAAACAAATTAAGTGAAAATTGAAATATTTTTTTTACAATAGAAGACTGTCTCACTTTGACAAAAATGATTATTTTGCCAAAATTTTATTTTATGTACAGTCATTAATTGTTCTTCACACCAAGAACATTTTCAAAAAGTTGAACTCTATTCTTATTAACTTTTTATGGTTTCCTAACAAATCAAGAATATCTTTTGATTGGCATACTAAAGGTTGGGAGGGAGCTTGTATAGGTTTCCCATATATTGACCTATATGCCAAGTCTACCATTCTAAATATAGTATCACTATTGTTAAACTCTTCTTATCAATCTAATTGGATGTCCACTCGTGAAAGATTACTTAATAACAGATATATTACAAATCCTAATGTTCTATTTGGAATATATACAATTTACCAAAATTTAAATGACTACTACTAAATGACAGGAATAATCCAAACTCTATTCTGTTTATAGATTAAATTATACACATGTTTAAAACATTTATGAACTTTAACTATATAGTTAAAGAGTCCCTACACCTAATATACATGACTGTTTAGAGACATTTAATACAAGCAAAATATCAGAATTTAAAGAAACAAGTTTAATATTCTGGCATAGATTTTAAATGAGAATAAAGTATATACTACAGAACTTTCCTTGCAAAATATTGCTTGGAGAAAAATATATGGTTAAAAGTTCAGAGCTGTAAAAAATGTTTAAGTGCCAAAATTAAAATCTCCATGGATTATCAAGAAACGCATATTCCTAAAATTCTGGAATTTCTTTTCAGTATTAATAGTAATCTATATAAAATAAATCTTATTTATCTACAATATATAAGAGCTTAAGAGTAGAGTTTACAACTTTAGAGTTATCCTTTTAGAATGATCCTTCAAAACTAAATGAGACTGAATTATCTATTAGTGACAAAAAGTTATTTCTAAAATCTAGTGGGAAAACTACATCTTCTCCTTACTGGTAAACTTATACTTGGAAATTTCTTCATACAATTTTTAACTGCTAATAAAATTGAAGTAATTTATAAAATTGGGAAATGAATTGTTGGAGCTGTAATGATGATTCTGTCGCAAACTGGATTCATATGACACTGTAATGCAAAATGGTTTCATCATTCTGGACTGAGTTTAGAGACTTTTCTCAAGCATTGTGGACTGATAAATGTATATTGACCAATTCACAGATTTTGTTTAATGCTCCAATTCCAGATTCTATTCCTAGATCACAAGTGCATCTCCTTTGATCCATCTTAGCCATAGCAAGGAAAGTTGTTATGAAAAACTGGAACTGTAAAACTGCTTTACTTTTTACTGAATTCATCTGTTTGACTAATGATGTTTGTAGGAAAGAACAGTTAACATTAAAAATAAAAAACTTCTAATTTTATGCATCAAAGTAAATACTGGCAAAAGTTAAATGATTTTTTAGATAAATATTAATGGCTTGGTAAAATATACCAAATTTTGCTGTGGACTTTTGTAAATAGGTTTCTTTTAATTATATGGTTACTTGAATTTGTACAGTTTTAAATTTAAAAATTTAATAAACATTTATTAAACTCAATAAAAAAAATTTAAATTTTAAAATGTAATACAAAATTATTATTAAATACAAACAAACAAAAAAAAACCCACTTTACCCATACACATAATGCTGCCAAAACAGTGTACCACTCTGAACTAACAGGGATGGCAGTAAGCGTGACCACAAAAAAAAATAAAAGTAACGCATTCATCAATTTAAAAATATATATATTTCATTAACTAATCAGTGACAAAATAAATTATACCATACCAAAACCCACAATATTTATGATTTCCCAAATGCCTTTCATTATAATATCGAGGAAGTCATACAGCCTCATCAACATCACTGTCATCTGAACATCCTGCTACACTCAAATCCCTGTAATGATTTAAAACTCCCAACATCGGAAGTTAGACCAACAACTGCTATCACTATAAAAACATTGCAATCCTTAGAATCACTTTCATGCATTGAACTGACAACCTTAGTTGAATCCCTTAGATAATATCAAAGGTTATTGGGCATTCCACAGAAAATTACAAGGAGCTGGAGCACTGCAAAATGAAAAAATGAAAGAAAAAAGGCAAAAATGATCACAAACCATGAAGCAATTATGGCAAAAACCACACATGGAAGCATTACAATAATAAAACAACCATGAAGATAAGAACACAGACAAATCACTTTAACTTGTAATTTCATGAAAGCATAGTCTAATATCACTAGATGCTGTTTGCCTGGTAAATAATCCACCCTGCATGCTCTACAGAGATATAAAACCTGTCTAATGTGGCCCACAAATTAAAATGGGGACAATAACATGTAAGAAGGAAGCAATAATTATTGGACGGCACAGTGGTGCAGTGGTTGCATTGTCGTCTCACAGCAACAGGTTCTCTGAGTCGATTCTCGGCTGGGGAGCCTTCTGTGTGCAGTTTGCATGGCTTCCCTGCGTCTGTGTGGGTTTTCTCCTGGTGCTTCAGTTTCCTCCCATGTTACAAAGACATGTGTCTGGATCGTTTCTCCCCAATCCTCAGCTGAAAACTGGCTTTGTTCCAAGTTGGACTTTCCCAGTAAACAAATGTTAAATAAATAAAAAAATAAATAAATTACAACAATAAAACAACCATGAAGATAAGAGCACAGACAAATCACTTAAATTTGTAATTTCATGAAACCAAGGTCTGATGTCATGAAAGGTTGCGTTTCCTGGTAAATAATCCACCCTGCATGCTCTACAGAGATATAAAAAACTGTCTATTGTGGACCACAGCTCAGGGTTTGACATGGCCTTGTATGTTAAGCAGAGATCGCCTCTGAGTAGACGATATGCCACAGAGTATAGCTGGAGTTTTTTTTACATGGCCAGCATAGGGCATCTGCTTTAGGCCTGTGATTCTTTTAGTGAGGTATTTCTGCGACCTTTCCAGCTATTGCAGATGTCTTGTGAGGTACATACCAAACAGGGCGTTGTACTCTATAATGGGTCTAATGAGGGATGAGTACAGTGGGACAATGACCTCCTTTTTTCTGGATGAAAAGCCTTTAGTGATGAGGTGTACCACATAGAAGGATTTCCTGACTGTTGTGGCAATGTGGTTATCGAAGGTAAGACCACTGTCCAACTGTGTCCCTAAGTCTCTTATCACACCTTCGGTGTTTAGTGTACTGCCACCTATGTGGTAATTCATGGGTACATGTTTTTTTCCCAAAGGGGATAACTATACATTTTTTGGCATTAAGCTTGAGACCATGGCTCTGGCACCAAGCATCTATTTCTTTAAGGCCCTTTTGTAGACTATCTACATCATTTGGGGATTCAATAATGGCTCCCAGTTTGCAGTCATCTGTGAACTTTGTTAGCCAGAGTCCATTAGTGTTGGCCTGTACTTTAGAGAAGTAGATGCCAAACAAGAGCGGTCCCAGGACTGAACCCTGAAGTACTCCACTTGTCACTTGTCTGCAGCTGGATTTGGAGTAGGCTACTTTTGCAGTCTGGGTTCTGTCAGCAAGCCAGTTGGCAACCCATCAAGTGATGTAGGGATTTATGCCCAGCTTATTAAGTTTATCTATGATTCCAGAGTGGGGGATGGTGTCGAATGCCTTGGTGAGGTCCAGATAGGCTGTGAGGACCACCTTACCCCTGTCCACAGCTCTGGAGACTGATTCAAAGAAGTCAATTAGGTTCAGGAGACAAGATCGGCCCTTCACAAACCCAAACTGGGTGGAGTCCAGTGTTTGAAGGTTGCCAATGTCTCTGTTTATAAGTTCCACGATAATGCGTTCCATGCCCTTGCAGATCAGACTCATCAATCTGATGGGACGGTAGTTCCCAGGATCCAAGGTGGATCTCCCCTTGTGGAGTGGGATAACTGTAGCTGTGCACTACTCAGTGGGCAGGAAGCCTGAGGTGAGGCTATGATTAAACATGACACTTAGGTGAGGTGCCAGTTCATTTTGTAGTTCATATAGTACACAGCCCGGGATGTCATCTGGTCCCATGGATGCTGTATTCTTAGCTTTGGAGAGTGCAGCTTCTACCTGTGTTGCCATGATTACCAGAATTTGGCAATCCTTTGGTATTGAGATGGGCCCTTTAGGGGGTGAGAGGGGGTGAAGTTGGCACTAAATCGATCTGCCAGGATATTGGCAATATCCTTGGGATCGGTATATTTAATGCCATTCTGTTGGAGCTCAGAGCAGATCTGAGCATCGCCATTTAGATTCTTGACATAACTATAGAATGCCTTGTGGTTGTCTTTGGAATCTTTGGCAATTTTATTTTTGTAACTAGCTTTGGAGGATTTTATGAGGGATCTCAGCTTCTTACTGAGGCTGGTGAGGGAGTTTTTTGCATCCTGGGATTTTCCTCTTTTCTGCAACAGTTTCTTCCCTCTGTTGTATAGTTTGTTTATAGCAGGGGACTACCAGATTGGCTTCCTTTTTTTGGAGAAGAGCGTCTTGGTTCCATTTGGGATAACACAATTCATGCACGAGTGTATGTGCTCTACAGTGCCTTAGTGTAGGATTCAGCAGTCAAACTTTCAGTTCCCGTCTGCATGGGTGTCATGAAGTTTGTCACTTCTGACTTGAGTGGCATGAAGCTGGCTTTGGAGAAGTTATTTAAGGAGATTTCCTTACTGGGGGGTGGGGGTGGGATGTGGATTTCAAGGGTGATTTGCTTATGGTCAGACCTGACCAATGAGGGGGTGACCACTGGTGTGGAACATCTATCTTCCATGTTGGTAATGACTAGGTCTAGTATATTGGAGCCCCTGGTGGGACAATGGATTAGTTGATCCAGGGCATTGGAATTTATGAATTCCAAGAACCATTGGGAAAAGATGGTGGTACCCGAGTAGTTTTCCCAGTTAATGGCAGGGTAGTTGAAATCACCCACTATTAGGGTGTTTGGTTATATCTTAGTTATTCCTGGTTGAATAAGCCTGAAGGGCCTCATACCTTGGCTTAGAGAGTCTTAGGCCTAAACCACTGGTAAATTACCCCCTCAATAACATAATGCTCTAGACCTGGGCAATAAACACACTTCTTATGAAAGTTTTTGGGCAGAATCTGTCATCTACAAGCACATTTATTGACATATTTTGTGCGAGGCTATGCTCTACACATCTGTTTTTGGTATTCCTTACCCCACTGTCCAAAAGCATCAGTAAAATACACAATACAATTAAGTTAACAAAAATATGATACCAACCATAGGCAAGAATAGAAGAAAGGATCTTCAGTGAGGTACTTAGCTGCCCTACACATTGGTCATAATAAAATTACATACTCTCTTTCTACTAGCATTCACAAATGCAGAAGAAAAAAAAAACTAAAGATGGTGCAGGCTAATGTCACTTTTACACCAGGTACACAAAGTTGTCCAAGGTAATACAAAATCAGCCCAGCTATGAACATTGGGCCAAATGTTGAACCTCTGCAATACGTTATGTCTACAGAACTCGTTTGTGCCTGCTATTTTCTCTGAACAGAAACTGTAGAAAACAAAAGTCTTCCCAGGTGACCAGTACTCCACTTTATTGTAATAAAACGTTAAAATGGCTAAAACAGTTGAATCCAGGTAAAATGAAGCACTTTTCATTTAGCACAGTGGCTAAACTTCTTCAGATTTAAAACATGTTTAAAAATACATTCTTTTATATCCCAACGTATCAGATTTAATTAGACTCAATTAAACATGCGACCCAACTCAATTAAGTTTTTTTAGAAAACCAAGCAACTGTGTAGTACTCAGCTGTGCATACATAAAGTAATATGATTGTACATGTGTAATAGTGTATACAAAATGTATACAACAGAATGTATATTACATAAAAATAAACTATGTTGTGCCCAATATTAATAATAAATAAAGACAGGCTAACAATTGTAGTTGTCACTTTAGCGGCCCAAGTGACAGTGACTGTTGGAGACCTAATCACGTAATGTCCTGCACGTGTATGTTTCACCTCTCCAAACTTTTCAGTTTTAAAACACATGCTAAAGAACACACTTTGTTCAAGCCTGGAGGGTGTGCAGCATTTACTCTAAGCTGCCACATTAGTTCAAGTTTCTCTAAGAGGAGTGAGGTGGGACCACCTCGGATGTTTGTGGGGATGTGGTCAATAGCTAGAAATTTAAATTTGTGATGGACATTCAGTACAGTGACGGGCTAAGGCATTCTCCTCTTTGCTTTTACTGATGTTGTAGATGTGTTCATACACACGTTCCCTCAGTTTACAATCCGTCTTGCCAATGTAAAAGGCTGAGCAGGTTTGACATTGGACCACATATATCACTGACTTGGAGTTACAGTTAAATCTGTGTTTGGTGTTAAATTTTAGGTCCCCTATTTTAAACCACTGCCCAGTCTCCATATATTTACATTGGTTACAAGATTCACATTTATACATTCCTGGACTTCTATTCATACTTACTGTCCTACATTCGATTAAGTTCTTTAAATTTCTCCCTTTTCTATAAGTTATTAAAGGTAAAGGTCCTAGTTTTTATGATAGTGGCTTATCTGTTTTCAATAGGGTCCAGTTTTTCAATAGAATTTTCCTCACTTCATTTGCTTCCATTGTATATGTCATTGTAAAGTTAAGGGTGAATTGAGATTTGCTGTTGTAAACTTCCCTACGATGCTAGTGGGCTGTCATTATGAACAGGTCTGTCATCATGGTGCAAAATAGGTGTAACCAGTCCATGGTTTTAATTGAACTTCAGTGATTACCTCAGTCAAGAAAGCTTCAGGATGCCCTCTATGTGTGAACATTTGTTGTAACATTGCACATTCTTCTAAAAATCTACGTTCCTCACTTGTCATTCTTGCAGCTCGCACCAACTGACCTTTGAGGATAGATTTCTTTTGGTGAAGAGGGTGCGAGCTGGAAAAATTCAGGAAGGTATTACAATAAGTCCCCTTTCTGTATATGCAAGATGTGTATCTCTGGTTGTTCCTGTCCTTCCTTAGTTCAATGTCTTAGTAGTTCATACATTGAGATATAAAAGGATGTATTTTTAATCATGTTTTAAATCTTAAGAAGTTTAGTCACTGTGCTAAACGAAAAACACTTCATTTTACCTGGATTCAACTGTTTTAAACGTTTTAACGTTTTATTACAATAAAGTGGAGTACTGGTCACCTGGGAAAACTTTCGTTTTCTACAGTTTGTGTTTTCGTTTATAACATTTTCTCTGAACAGCATACAGAAACACAAGATACAGTATACAGTAGTGCATGCCAAAGCAATCATGGGAATGTAAACAGTGGTGAATGGTAGTACTACACTGTTCTTCATGTTTGCCAGTATCCTGAAGGCAATGGTCTGGGTGATTCCTAAATCCTTCAGTCTCCCTAATAATGCCTGTGAAGCATCATTAACTTACATAACATTAAAATGAAGGGTTCTGCTGCTGGTTTCCTTCTTTTAGTTGAGAAATTAGTGTCATCACTCTGCTGGGGTGGAATGAAAATGTTTGTGGTAGTGTGCTTACAAGCACTGTCCCCAGCTACAGAATGTGCTTTTGCATCCTTTTATTTAAAACAGAATATTTGGTACCATCTGCAGACTTTTAAGACTGATGTTACTCATACATGTCATGCTGAGTTATCACTTTTGCAAAAACAACGGCAGCTCACCTAATGAAATCCTGTAAATCCATTACTTCCAGTCATACTTAGCTCAGCAATTCATAAGTTTGTGAACTACAGAAGACATTAACAATCATCATCTTTATCAAGACTCTTTCTGGTATGCAGCAGTGCATTTAACAAATGCTCCCAGGACTTTGGTTACCTCTTTGAGTTACACAAGAATCTGGTATGTTGTATTTACTGCATACCAGTCCCATACAACTGTGGACTATGTCTGTGAAAACTATTCTCACACACACACAGCAAGACAAAAACAAAAGGGACAAACAAAACATTCTTAACAGCTGGAAATCTTGTGCATTTTTCAGACTGAAAAATAAGAGGAAACCCTACAAAAGGAATCAAAAGTAAATGCAGAAATTACTTTGGGTTTAGTAACTGATGCAAATAACTTAAAAGAAGAAATGTTCAGCCAGGCGAAAGTATAAACTGTAAGCATGCAAGCAAAAGGGATTAAATATACAACTGCAAAAGCAGCACTTAAATCTACTGATAAATAATCGCAAGGTTTTCCAGCTAACCCATGACACCACAATAAAAACTGGCAGTCAGTGAAAGATGGGTGATTTAGAGGGGCACAGCCAAAACAACAACTTGCACTTGCTGATCATCAAAGCCTGCTAACTACTACTGATCTGCTTATTCAGCCATCATTTTGGAGTCAACAAGCAATCATCTTGGGCCCTCACTTAATGAAGGGCTTCCTGATGTTGCCTCTAACCAACTTCTGCTGGTTTGACAGGCATGCTTGCTGAAACAGGGGCCTGCCATGCCACCCCAAGGATGACTGAGTGCTCACTTACGCTCTACTTGCAAGGACAAAACCCACATCCTACCCCCCATACTTCATGTTTTAAGACCTGGTCTCCCCTGTGTGTCAGTAGCACTGCAGACCAATCCACCACACTTCTACAGAGGGTGAGGCATCACGGACCATTCAAGTCCATTATTTCTGCCCAAAACTTCAACTACTTATGTTATTAGTCCATTCCAGATCTTCTGGGGTGCAGCCAACGCTTTAGCACTCTGTGCCATCTAGCTCAGATTGGTGGAACACTCATCACAGGAACTATAACTGAGATGTTTAGAAAAGAGAAGAAACTCAAAGTCCTCATATCTTGTAAGAAATGTCTAGTTTACAAAGAGAAAACCCCAAAATGCTGCATGGAAAACAGAAAACTGCAAAAAATTACACAGGCATATGTAATGCAAATTGTTACGAATTTCCTCCTAGTACAGATGCTGCAGTGAGCAGTTTTATTTTCACTTATACTAATTCTACATGACTTATCCTATACGCAGTAAATAAAACATTGGGATGTAAAAGTTATTGGGGACTGTTTAGTACTCCAGCGTTGATACACATTCAGTAAGCTGTCAAACTATACTCACCCCACCCCCACTCCCAAGCAGAGAACTAGAATTGCTTACTTGGTAAAAACATACATCTCAACTGTCCAGAGTTTTGTATACTACATAGATTTTTACCTCATGTTTTTGGCATGTTCCTCATAAAAAAGAAGTTATGTACTCACCATAACATTCCATCTGTGTTGTCCCTTTTCATTCTTCCTCAATGAATGGATTCAGATACGACCCTCGGATCTGACTTGGCCGTCTCCTATAGATTATAGAATCTGACTGTTGAGCTCCTCCCTTACCCATAATGCCCGACTACTGCAATACCTCATATCAAGTCTGCTTTTTTATGTAATACTGTCAAAAATACAACAGCAAAGGTATGACAGAAAAGTGATAGCCGAAGGCTCAGGAGTTCAAACAGGAACGATGGTTCCTATCAACAATTCCGTTAGATTCATTCCAAAGACATGAACAGGAGGAAGGAGGGAAGGAAGTTGAGGAAGAATAAAAATGGACAACACAGATGGAACATTATGGTGAGTACATAACTTTTTTATCTGATGTTGTCATTTTCATTCATTCCTCAATGAATGGGACAGAGTCCCCAGCTATGGTAACTTTGGGTGGTTCTCAAGGAAGGATATTCCGCAAAAACGATGAACCAAAAGCCGCTCTGTTTCTGGAGATGATCCCCAACTTGTAATGAACAAAAAAAAAAGGATGGGCATTAGACCACGTAGCGGTTGGGCAAATATCAACGGATACTCTAGCCCAAAAATCAGCAGAGGTAGACATTGATCTGGTTGAATAAGCCTTTGGATGCCTTGGTAAGGTTATGCTTTTAATGGAACAAACACAGGATATACAATCTGTTATCCATTTGGACACAGTAGTTTTTAAAGCTGTTTTTTCCCCATTCTGTTCTTAGCAAAGGAAACAAATAACTGATCAATTTTCCTAAATTCCTTGGTTCTATGAAGGTAAAAACGAAGCTGTCTATGGACATCTAGTGATGAAGGGTGCACTCTCCCTTGTTTTCAAATTGTGGGGAAGAAAACTGATAAACTGATCACTTGATTGACACTGCTCTCAGAGCCAACTTTTGGTAAAAATAAAGGTTTTGTGCGTAAAGCAACTGTATTTGTGAAAGAGCAAATACAGTGGTTTGGATGATAATGCTTGGAGTTCAGAAATTCATCTTGCATAAGTTATCACCAGAAAAACAGTTTTCCAAGAAAGAAACCTGAGCTCTACTTTAGCTGATTGTTCAAAGGGAGAGTGTACTAAAGTTTGCAAAACCATAGTGAGATCTCAAGGTGGAGTAGGGTCCTTTATTGGAGGTCTAAGTGAAAGGTACCCTTCAGGAAAGCCTTACATAATTTAGATGATGCTAAAGGAATGCCATTCTCTCCAATATGATAGGTGAAAATGGGTCTATATCAGATGATCGAAAGCTTACAAGTCCAAAGCTCACAACTTCGAACTGCAAACCTCGAAAGCTAACAACATCAACCGTACAAAAAAAAATACTAACTACCCAAAAAAAAAAACGCTCTATGCAGGGGGACAAGCCCCCCTGCACCCCCCACCCCCTTGCTACTTAAATATACCAACTCCGAGATCGCACTATAGTGCAGTAAAGGGAAATCTTCTATGGCGATCTCCATTCTGCGCTTCGATGTTGTCAGCTTTCAGGGTTTGAAGTTCGAAGTTGTGAGCTTCGGACTTATCAGCCTTTGATGTTCCGATATAAACCCGTTCAAAATGGCTGCTAACTGAACTTTAATAGTGGAAAAATTTGCCCCTCCTTGAAAAACAGAGGTAATGAAATCTAGAAGAGCAGGAAGTGGGGCAATAAAAGGATCTAACTCTCCCTGATGAGACCAAAAAGAAAACCTTTTCCATTTACTTTTGTAAACCTTCCTAGTTGAAGGTTAATGAGATCCAGGGAGGAAAGCCTAGAATGACTAGCCACCACTGGAACTGAAAAAACCATGTGGTCAACTTGATGCCTGCAATCTTCGAGTGAATCTGCCCTGACAGGTGAGACAGGAGGTCTGGACTGGGATCCAGCATCCAATGATGTACTAGGTGAGATCAAAGGCAAGGGAACCACACCTCTTGAGGACAGAAAGGAGCAATGAGGATTACTGTGCTCATCACCAAAGTGCTTTCTGAAGAAACTTGGGGATGAAAGGCAGGTAAGGATATGCATAAAGAAGACCTGAGGGTCAAACATGGACTAGAGCATTTCTCAGTGACTGTCCCTGAGGTGGGATAAGGGTAAAGAACCCAAGACGTAGATGGTCCAGACCAGAAGGCTTCCAAGAATACCTGGGGGACCTTTCCCCTTCATCAAAATATGTGTCTTTCGTAAGAGTTTCCTGCAGGGAATCTAAGTGGCTCTTTCTGCACATCCTCTTCCGAGGCACCTCCTCCGTGGGATACTCTGGTGAGGTATCGGAAAAGATGGAGAAATCCCTGGTGGGAAATGGGTAGAAGCTCATTTGGTCTGGCTGTCCCTGAGGGATAGGAGAAGCAGACTTACACACGGGATCCGAAAGGTTAACAAGGGACTGATCTGATGGAGGAAGAGCCGAAACTACTCTCAAGTGAGAGAAAACCCTCTCCACCACTTTGAAATCAGAAGGACCTGGAGGGACCAAGGACAAGCTCCTCAGTGACGAGGCGTTTGAAGCAGACAGTCCTGGGCCCTCCTTGACCCTCTGCTCTGAAAGATGAGTAGGAGCAGACCTGCCAAGTGCTGAGGGCACGAGGGGGAGTGATGGCTCAGAAAGCTTCAGAGTTGAAGAGAAGTCAGCCCATCAGATCCGATGCAGATGCTTCTGCTCCGAGGATGATCAGGCTCTGAGGGGATAGGAACCAATCGGATCAGGGACATTACCGGAGTAGAAAAAAATAAGACTCTTCAGATCTGACGTCTCAACTCTTGGGGATCTTGGATCTGAAGGCTCTGAAATGGAAGGCTGGATCGGAGAAGGAGTAACAACAGGCTGAAAGGATGTTTTTAGGCTTTCGGATCCAAAGTGAGATGGAGCTGGCAAGATCACCCCATCTGGATCTGTGTCCTGAGGAACTTTCTCATCATCCTATCCACCTCCTCTTCAGATAGACCTCGGGATGACCTAATGGATAACAAAGTGGAAGGTGGCCTCGATAATTTTTTGGGGGTCTCCTGTAAAAATGAGAGACTTTAACCTCAGGGATACTGGCTCCAGAGAAAATCTAGGAGCATGGAGTCAAGGAGATGCGACTGCCATTGGTGTCGAATCTGAAAATTTCAGATCTGAGGTCTTTAGGCAGCTCCAAAGGAGACGTGAAGCAAGGAGACCAGGCAGGACAGCATTTACAGTGCTTCCTGGACTCCTTCAATTTTTGAGTGGGGGTTGGAGCCCCTGAAGGAGAAGAAACTGTAGAAGCAGCTGAGGCCATTAGGAGGCCTTTTAAAATTAACTTGTTCCTTCCATCATTTACAGCTTTGACATTAAAGGCCGCAGGTATGCAGCAAGACGTGTCCAGATGTGCTGTGCCCAAACAATAAACACACTCCACGTAAGCATCAGAGTTGGGGATCTTATGCCCACAGGAAGTGCATTTCTTAAAACAGTCGGCTTCTCGGCCATACTGGAAAAACCAACAAACGACAAAAAAATATTTGACTTTGCAGAACTAACGGCAACAGGAAAACTACCTAACATTAAACAGAGAAAAACTAGCAGTAGATTGTTTTTTTAAATAAGAAAAGGAGACAGAAATACCAACAATGGTAAATCTGACAGATGTAAAGATGGGAAAAGAAAAGAAACTACCAACTATGGTAGGTAAAGAATACCAAGAAAAATCGGTACAAAAGGCATGGGAGATAACAAAGAACAGTTAAAAGTCTGTTGTATAAGAGAATAAGAAAAAATAAGCTTAAATATTTTTGAATAAACACTCACTAAACATCCTTAGCTTGAGAGATCTCAATCCTATCTGAATCTGAAGAGCAGCAAACGAGATCTGAGGTATTGCAGTACTCAAGGGCATTATGGGCAAAAGAAGAGCTCAAGAGTTGGATCCTAGAAGCTGTAGGAGATGCCCGAGGGTTGGATCTAAACCCATTCATTGAGGAATGAATGAAAATGACAACATCAGATCTTGCATTTTTTTCTGACAAATCATTAAGGATTGAAGTCACTAAACAACAGACACTGAGTCTCAGAGTTCTTATTCTTCAGAAAATATATGTGAATGCAATGCCTGTTATTCTAGCAACTTTTCTATGTTTATAACAGCAAAATTCAAAATCTGTTCCTGAGTCTCTGCCTTTGTATCATCCCCACCCAGTATTTTTGGTTTTGTCCAGAATTCCTGTGCTAACAGGTTGAAAGGCATGCATACAAGTTAATGTCTCAACAAAAGAGTGATAAAACAGACGTCTGAATCAGATGGATTTTCTGTCAAAAAGAAACACTATGACATAGCTATATAGCTTTTGGAATACAAAATGTTCTACTTATGGACAACGGCAGTGCTTATATAAAGGCAGATGGGAATAATCAGCTGGTGTCAAAATGAAATGGAGACTGACACAGAAGAGAAAGAGTGGGCTAGTGGCTATGTTATATACTTCTATATGAAGTGAGGTACTATATCATCAGTATAAACAGAACAGGCAATGCATCAACTTTTTAAACACTAAGAAAAGCTAGCATCCAATACAAGAGGTTAAAAAAGTTGATAGGTTGGGCATTACAACAGCCTCAAGGGATGTTAAACATATACATTCCCCTTCATAAATAGTTCAAGAACAATCAGCAAGCTTGACAGGGAGAAGCTACAGCTGGTTTTATTTAAAAAAAAATAAAATATGAACCAAAAAAAAAGCTAAGAAATTAAAAATAAAAATGGGTTTTAAAAACAGTGTCCTGTTATGGCTACAAATCTCTGAAACTGAAAAAAAATATGGCAGAAAAGAGTAAACAAGAAAACGATGTAGTTATGTTATGACACTCAGGACAGGTAATGACAGCTAACACAGACAAAAAAAATCGATCAATCCAACTCATTTGTTAGATTTTTGGGGAAATTAATGGAATGGTGTACTAAACGGGGAGGGGTTTGCTGAAAGTCTGAAAACTATAACTGTAATCCTTGAAACAGTGAAAATTTAAGTCTGCATATCAGTAATACATAGTAATTCTGGGGTATCTTCAAGTATTTCTTCCACTTCAAGGTATAACTATTTTAAAGTCAGTACGTCAGTAGCAATGGTATGGGGACACAGCCTCTAACATCCTGGGGGGTGGACGTGGGAGACCAACCTGCAAAAATGCAATAACAGCATAATAGCGACCCAATTAAGAAAACAGGTAAATGGCACAGAGGGATAGTAGATCTTCTATAACCCTGAGCAACACATATGATTTACAAACCCAGATAAGGGAGAATTCTGTACTCTAATGAATGCCGCAGGTCAACAGAGTTACACATGTCAATAAAAGGAGTCAGGGTGGTTTATTTAGTAAACCTTCTACATTACTCAGTGAAAGCCAGCCAGGCATACAAGACTGTTTAATTCACTAAAAGCTATTTCAAGCAAAGAAGACGGTTTAATTTATTAAAATACTGTTTCCCAGATATAATGTTCTTCAACAATCTCCTATACTCTGAACATGTGAAGCCAGCAAGAGACAATTATCGACTAGTTATGAAGCTGGTGATACTAAAGAGGAAATTATGATATGCAGCCATCTCATAAACAACCTCCTTAGGCATACCTGTGTCGATACCAACAATAACAGTGGAATCATGGCAGTGGTATGAGAAAACTAAAGGAAAGGTCAATGTAGACTACCACAAGAGATAGTTTTATTGTCAGTTGGTGCAGAGGGTTATTATGGCTGTAAGCTGTAGTTCCTGTGGTACAGCATTTGATTCCCTCAGCCCTCATTTGCTTACTGCTGACCTTGAGCATGTCATTTAATCAGACACTGCTCCCCAGTTGCCCTTGAAAAGGGACTGTATGTCCAGCGGACTTACCTCATTAATAAACGGGCATTATTATTATTTACCTTCACCCTGGATGGGATTTGAGAGGTAAAGAAAATGCTCAAGCAGGTAACTGATTTTGCACATGGGAAGGTCTGACGTATTAGACTTTAACAGTGTTCTATACCAGCTAGTTTCTAGTGCAAAGCAATACCCTAGGCAATGTTTCAGGATTTATTTAGACATATGAGGATGTACGTTAATGCAAAACCATGCCAGATGTACAAAGGAATACTTTCAGAGCAACTGATAGATTTTCATTGTCAGAGAACTATTTGATAGTCAAAGTATACAGTGAAAACCAACTCTATACCAGGTCACTATGTTTTGGCATGAGGGATAGCAGACATTACTCTGTATCCATAAATATAATCCAACCTCTTAGCCAATTACAGTAATTACTACAAGATGGATGACTTTACTACAGTAAATTCAAAGAAAAACAGGAAGGAAAATTGATAAACTTAGAATTGTTCAGTGGTGCATATACAAGTTTTCCTCTGTCTACCTTGAAAGATTTGTTGGAATAACTTCAGTATGACTGGAATGAACAGCTCCCATATATTCCAGTCACTCCAGATACAGCCCAAAATAATTGTCAGGATACAATATATATTTTGCAAACAATTTGTATTTATAAGAGCAGAACACTTAGCAGCAGTAGTTGTTGGAATGCCTTGGAATACTTGAATATGCATTTTTGTACCATAACTCAATTGAATATAAGTATCATAACCCATCTGGCCATGGAAAATAAAACAGTGTGGGATTGCAGGCATTTTAAAAGCACTACAAGCCAACTATCCAAGGATATACTCTCTAGATAAAGTAGCAACTGACAGCTTCATAAACTTTTAGCTCATGCCTAGCTGAAAACTTCAACTCCTGAGCAATAAAAGGGTGCACCTGGGTTCAATTCCCAGACAAGGGTCAGTTTCCTTTTCTGATCAGTTGTTAATACAATACAGTGAATACAATATTAGGTTTTTGGTGTGCACTGCATTTGGTTGCTTGTGCGCTAAAATCACAATTGTGGTGCTTTCTTAGCTGAAAGGAGAAGCAAGTGCTCTTGGGGGAAACTAGGGTTCCTAACTGTCCACAGGCTCCTTTTTTGTCCAGTGCCTGTTACAACTGCAGATAAGGATCAGCATTTTCATTTCAAGCTCAGCTTTTCTTTTAACACCTTTTCTAAATTCACATATTTTGAAGAATGACATGGGTACACAAACACTAAAAGAAAAAAAAAACTACTGTAAACATTTTTCATTATTTTCATGCATTACACACATATGCTTTCTTTTTTAACACATCATTCACTACAACATTACAAACATTACTCAAGTCCTGCATTCCCTCAAATTTCACTCCTCTTCCTTATTATTTGCCATGTAATGTTCCCACAAATTTCATTTATTTATGTAATTTGCTTAGTCCATTTTCTTAAGATCCCACCTCTAATTATTTTATCTCCTTTACAATATCCAATGCATCAGCTACAGTTGGTTTAGATTTTGATTTCCATTTCCTACTAATTTCTTTTTCTTTTTTTGTCAGCCAACAGCATTAAACCTAGCAATGCCTTGCTGTGTTTAGACAATCCAGTTCATGTATCCCAGCTTGAACAAACAAATTTCCTTAATTAAATTAATTTCCTCCCCCAAAGTTGCTGACAAAGTACGCTGTACGGAATTTTTAAATCTGTCAACTCATTACATTTCCAAAACATATATCACTAATTACATGCAAACACTTCCATACAAAATTCCTAAACCATTCGTTATACATTTGGGAGTCATACAAATATCCTCCCACAGTCCCTTTGTATATTGCCTTTGTGTTCTCTTTTCCCAACTATTTCTATCCTCTTCTGATTGATTCTTATAGCTATCATGCATGACTTTATATGCCCTACTAATTATAATTTTTTTAACAGCAGCTTCTGTTCTCAACAACTAAGTACTCAACAAGAGCTGGTCATACACTTAGCACTCCTCCATCCCTTTCCTTGCCTACACTTTGTTATCATATCAGAATGGAAAGGAATGATGAGTAACAAGGCAGACATTTAAGAAATAAGCAGAGTGTAGAATTTGGATGCAAGGATAACATTAATCATACAGAATGTTATATTTATAAATTAGCAGAAGGTATTCCAAGAAACAAGCCAACACTGGAATGGGGAAAGAGATTTTAAGTGTTGGGATGACTGCAAGTAGAGGTATAGAAAAAAGGCAACAGGGAGCTGGAAAACTCTCTCTAACCTGCAGTCCAAATGTCTGCTTGGCCTCATCCCACTCTGCCAACCTTCCCACCCTAGTTATCTGCAACCAATCCCTTGATGTCTTTGATAATTTTCTATAATAAATTCCAGCTCCCTCTTGCCTTTTTTCTATACCTCTACTTGCAGTCATCCCAACACTTAAAATCTCTTTCCCCATTCCACTGTTGGCTTGTTTCTTGGAATACCTTCTGCTAATTTATAAATATATAAATATAACATTCTGTATGATTAATGTTATCCTTGCATCCAAATTCTACACTCTGCTTATTTCTTAAACGTTTGCCCTGTTACTCATCATTCCTTTCCATTCTGATATGTAAACTTCTGTATGTATTATTCTAATGAGCCCTAACTACATAGCTCTAAAGCATCCCTTCAATTCAAGTAATCTTATACCACCTTGTTTTATGGGGAGAAACAACTTACCTCAATTATATCTTGCCATCTTTCTCTCCCAAATAAATGTATTCAACTCTTTGTTAATAATGACCCACACCTTTTTGAATGATAAAAATATGATTGACTTGTATATAAAACAAACGGTTACAAGCGTTTTCACTGCTTGTATGTTACTATCTATAGTCAAGAGCTTCCAACTCTTCAATTTTTGTGTTATCTTTTGTTTAGTGTCTTCCCACAAATCATTACCTGCCATAATACAATAATTTGTATCTATAAATGCAAATACTTCAGGTTATCATGTCCTCATAAATATGGGTATTGCTGAAACAATCCTTTACTGCTATAATTTTTGTTTTATCTTCATTTATTTTACACCCTGAGCAGTCCTGAAACTGTCTCAAAATGTTTCACAAAACTGAAATGCCCCTTTCTGGATTTATCAAGAACAAAATGATACCATCTGCAAATAAAGCTAAATGTTCTTGATTACCATAAAAACTGTATCCCTGAAATTGAGTTTTCTTTACCAGTGGCTCTAAGTATAAAGCAAATAACAAAGGTGAAAGAGGATATCCCTGCCTCACTCTTTTGTTCAACCAGCTTGTCAGATGAGAACCCTCTCTCCTTAACTCTTGCCTCTGACACTTCATACATCTTTCAAAATTATGCACTTATATGTGAAGCATCTTCAAACAAACAGCCCAAAGATGACCAATAGCATGCCTTTACAACACTTAAACTACTCCTAAATCCAAAGAAAACTAAGCTAATGGTATTTTCACCCCAAACCATAAATCAGACTACTGTGACTTAAAAATATTATTAGTTGATAATAAATTGAGCTAGTACAAATAATAAAACTGTTATAGTAACTGACAAAAGATTACACAATATGCTGCTGAAAAAAAAACAATAATAAACTAGTACTTCTTTATAAAGTAAAACTTTTTCTATCAGGCCATGTACATAAGACCATAGGTAAAACCTATTTACTTCCTAGACTATTGTGTGCTTCCTCAGTTTTGAATAACCTACAGTCTTCTCAGCTAGGCAAAGTGAAGTAATCAAATAATATAAGATTACAAAGTTTGCAAGTAACCACCTTATCCAAACACATCACTGGCTTGCATTTCAGTCCTTTAACTGGATGGAACAATTTATCTGCTAGCTTATACTCACATTAATACTCCCCACACCATCCTCTACAGCCCAGACAGATGTTCTGCCACCAGCCAGTTATTAAACTGGTACTCACACCACTGACAACTGTGCTCACTGAAGAAACACTTAGTCGTTACTCAAAAACCTAAAACTGTCATAATGATGATTGCCTACCTATACCCTACGTATATTGCTAAACTGTGGAACTCTCTTCCAAATAAAATCAGAAAAATTTCATCACATCTACCACCCTGAAAACACACCTGTCAACAAAATGGTCCTTCACTATAACACCCCTATTACTAAGCCTCCTTCTTAGTCTTATCATTTCACATATATATTTTAAAATTCCAATGAAATAATACCTATCAACAAAACAATCTTGCTCGTTGTCTTACCTGTTTCTATGTCTCAAGTAAATAACTGCTTGGATAAAACATGCATATGACTCATCTACTCTCAGTTTACTAAAATTGTGATGTGACTTTCTAAATAAAAAATAAAGCTGAATGTTCTTTAGATATGTGACTTTAGTAGCATGCTACAAATACTGCACAATGTTAACATGGTGATCTACTGTTAAACTATACAAAGCCCAATGTTATGTATTATAATTTTCTTGTTAGCTCAAGCTAATTGCCTGTGTAAAAGTATGTAATGTGGATATTTTCTCAAAAGGCCTCTGCTGAAAAGAGATTTTGCCCAGTCAGACCTTTCTAGTAATGAAAGGCTAATAAATAAATAAACAAACAAAACAAATAAATAAATAATCCTATTATTATATAAATAACTGCAAATTCTATCATTTCCTGACTGAAAATCCCAGCTAAATACAATGAATGCCTTCTTTGTCTAAAGACCCACTGAGAATAGCAGAGTCTTCTTACACTCTGTTTTTCTCTGGATCATCTTATTCTAATAAAGCTGTCAAACATTTGTCTCCCCTTTACAAAACCACAATCTACACAAACACTTTACAATTACATTTTAAAATTGAAAATGGTATAAATGAAGCTGTGTCTGAGGGGTTTTTGCCTCTCTTTGGATAGTAAGACCACCACAGCTTTCATTCAAGATGATGGTACTGTCACTTCTTTTAAAATATTGTTAAAAATGTCCAGAACATTACCACTTTCTCCACACCTAACTTCCAAACGTCCACATGAATACATGAATACTACTTATTCCTGAAGATTGTCTTAGCTATTAAATGTTGAGCTTCAACCTCCTCTAAACTTGGCATAGTTATGTCTTCTATATATATATACTTCCACTTGATTTTCCATTCCTCTGCTTTATGCAAATTTTCACAGAACTTTGAATATATCTTTAATACCTTTATACTTTTACTTTACAGGATCTTTGGTCATTTTTCTTGTTATAGGTTTCCTAATTTGTGCAAATATCTTTTGTGTCCTAGCAGTGGTTAATGGCAACCTTTCTATACTCATGCATATTATCTAAATATTCTGCTATTCTCCCTTTAGCACTAAGCAAATGGTCCTCCTCTTGCTCTGTTAGAGTCCCCTTCTTCTGCAATGCTTTAACCTCTGACAGCCCCTCAAAATCATTCCTATTATTCCTTTTCCATATATCTTTCTCTCTTATTTCTATCATATTTTAAACTCCATTTTCATTTTATCCCACTACTCAGCTATCCCTTCTGAAAAAAAAAATTCTGTCTTCCTTAATAACTCACAAATCATTTCCACTACCCATTCCTAAAATTCCTCTTTTTAACAAATAAGTAGGAAAGTGCCAGTGACTCATTTTACTTTACTGCCTGCATTTTTACTTGTCTTTATTGGTTTATGACCTGAAATAATTACTGGATGTGTTTCAAAGCTTTCAATTAAACACCCATGCTCCTAAAAATATAATTTCTATCCAGCCTTACCCATTTCCTGTATCTTGGGGAATAATATGTAAATTCTCTCCAAGTTACTCTTAACAAATTTACCTTTTCCTTTCCAAATATTTTTATATTTCTTTCGAAATCTACCCTCTTGTGTTATATTTTCCCTTCTAGATCTCCCTGATACACACACTACTGCAAATCAGGTTTCAGTCCCCACCCATAAATAATATTCACTGCTGAAAGCTAATTACTTCTCCCAAAATTCTCTTAAGTTCCATAATATTAGTTTTACATGGGACATGAATACATGTCAGTGTAACTTCCTTACTTCTTTCCTCCTTCCCTGCCAGTAACCCCTTGTTACCACAAATCTACTGTTATTTTCTTTCTTTTCCTCTTCTATTATTGATGGATGCCCTCTTGCAGTCAGTATAATTACAATCCTTTTCCTTTGTCCCTGATATTCTGTGGAATATCGATTGTGAAATCCTTTCTTTTTAAGCTTACTTGCTCATTTCTATCCATATGTCTCCTGTAACATTATTTGTATCCTATACTTTTTAATATAATTCATCAATATTTGTTTTTTGTCTATACCTGCCAAGTCATTTACATTCCATGGTATAATTGGTAAGGCAGGCATTCTAATAACAAAGCTGTTATTTTCACATATTCACCATGACCGTTCTTTTAAATATATGTTTCCAATGTACAATTTACATGCACACATTAATGTCTGACAGACTAATGTTGTAAGCAGTCACTTCTCATCTCGGAACCCATACCATATGTTCTCAGACATTTCTCTTCAATAAAAAAATCATGAAAAAAAACACTAAATCATTTGCAACCATAGCCCCTTTCAACTCAAAGCAAATAAATAAAATGATACACACTTTCCAAAAAAAGGAAGTTACCTCTCCATACATGGGCAGTTGCCAAAATCAGCTATACTCACAGGGTTTACCTATTCTAAAGTTAGGTTTAATCATGCCGGAAGGAAACACTAGAATATGTGTTCCTCCTTGCACAGATTCCATCTATCCTTGTCCTATATTTCTACTTCCCTCCCAGATATTGTATGTACACTCTAAGTTACATGATTTTAGCCTTAAGAAAAAGTGCAGTGGATACCCTTATATGAATAAACTATGCTGTGCAGTTATATTTAAAATTGAAGTGCTAAAGGCTACTGGTGATGCATTTCCTTGCAAAGAATTTACTTCCATCAGTGTCAAACTTCAATTATTTTCACTGAACTGCTTGCCACTTCCCCTATATATATTAATTAAAGTATTTCTTATACAAATGACTAAGATCATGTGGTTCAGTCATTTCCTAATTAACTGCGTGTACCTGCAGACAAGCCATCTCCAACAGCAGGTATTTGCTGGTGGGAAAAATCAACTAACAGTTTTATGAAATACTAACATGGGCAACCATTGCTCTACACCAATAGTCAATTCCTCCCTGGTTAGATCTGACCAAAAACTAATCACCATGGAAATCCACATCTCACCTACACCACCCGCAAAGGTGGCCACCATGAAAAACTTCTCTAAAGCTGGATTTGGGCTTCTAAAAACAGAGGTGGTTAACTTCACAGCACCCATGTCAATGGAAAATAGATGCATGACTGCCGAATCATACACCAATGCACTGTATGAACACATACATAAATGCATGGAACTATCCGTACCAAACAGAACTAAGATGCTCTCCTCCAAAAAAAGGAAGCCAATCTGATGGTCCCCTACCATTAATAAACTCTACAAAAGAAGGAAGAAACTATTGCAGAAAAAGGTGAAGTCCCAAGACTGGAAAAACTACCTTATTAGCCTTAACAAAAAGTTCAGATCCCTCATCAAAACCTCTAAAGCCAGCTATGAAGGCAGAATTGCGTCAGACACTGGAGGTCAACCCCTCACTGGTTAGATCTGACCATAAACAAATCACTGTGGATAGCCACATTCCGACCCCACCCCCGGTCAAGGAAACCACTGTGGAAAACTTTTCAAAAGCAAACTTCACGTTACTTAAGACCGAGGTGGAAAGTTTCAAAGCCTCCATGCTAAAGGATAACACTGTCCAAGCTGCAAAATCCTTTACTAATGCATTCTACGGGCACCTACAAGAATGCATGGATCATGCTATCCCAAGCAAAACCAAGACTCACTCCTCCAGGAAAAGGAAACCAGTCTGGTGGACCCCTGCCATAAACAGGCTATACAACAGAAGTAGGAAACTAGTACAGAAAAGAGCAAAATCCCAAGAAGGGAAGACATCCCTGATCAGTATCAGCAAGAAACTACGATCCCTCATAAAATCATCCAAGGCTAGCTTCAAAAGAAAAATTGCCAAGGACTCCAAAGATAAACATAAGGCATTCTTTAGCTATGTCACGAATCTAAGTGGCAATGCTCAGATCTGCTCGGAGTTAGTGAAGAATGGCACAAAATACACTGAACCGACCAATATAGCCAACATCCTGACAGACAGGTTCAGTGCAAACTTCACCCCCCCTCTCACCCCCAAAAGGGCCCATAACCATACCAGAAGAATGTAGAGCCCCTGAAATCACAGACATTCAGGTTAAAACAGCCCTCTCCAAGGCCAAAAACACAGCATCAATGGGACAGGACGGTGTCCCAGGCTGCGTCATATATGAGCTCAAAGATGAACTAACCCCTCACCTAAACACACTGTTCAAACTCAGCCTCTCCACAGGCTACGTACTCATAGAGTGGCACACAGCAATGGTTATTCCGCTCCAAAAAAGTGGAGCCACAAAGGACCCCGAGAACTATCGCCCTATAAGCCTGACTAGCTTGGTCTGCAAGGCTATGGAGCGCATCATCATGGAACTCATTAACAGAGACATTGGGAACCTCCAAAAACTAGATCCTACCCAATTCGGCTTTGTTAAGGACAGATCATGCCTCCTAAACCTAGTGGACTTCTTTGAGACAGTTACCAAGGTTATAGACAAGGGAAAGGTGGTACACACAGCCTACTTAGACCTCGCAAAGGCCTTTGACACCATTCCCCATTCTGGTATTATAAACAAGCTCACCAGCCTGAACATAAACCCCTATGTCACAAGATGGGTTGCCAACTGGCTCATGGACAGAACCCACATGGTGAGAGTTGCGAGAGCTAAGTTAGACTCTAAACCGGTTACAAGTGGCATTCCCCAGGGCTCAGTCCTAGGACACCTCCTGTTCGGCATATATTTCTCAGAGGTACAGGCAAGCACAGGAGGACTATGGCTGACCAAGTCCGCAGACGACTGCAAACTAGGGGCTATAACTGACACTCTGGCTGACACAGACATCCTCCAAAAGGGTCTCACTGAGACGGATACCTGGTGTGAAAATCATGGCCTCAAGCTAAATGCCAAAAAGTTCATGGTCATCCCCTTTGGAAAAATACAAAGTACCCACAAACTACCACATAGGTGGTAGTCCCCTAAATACGGAAGACGTAATAAGGAATCTGGGGACCCAAATGCATAGTAATCTCTGCTTTGATAATTACATTGCCAAAGTGGTTAGAAAATCCTTCTATGTGGCCCACCTAATCACAAAAGGGTTCGCATCCAGATCAAAAAAGGTTATTGTGCCCCCTCTACTCATCACTCATCAGACCCATCATAAAGTACAATGTTCCATTTGGGATGTACCTTACAAGACAGCTGCAACAGCTGGAAAGACCACAGGAGTACCTCACCAAGAGGATCACTGGCCTCAAACAGATGCCCTATGCAGCTTGACTGAAGAAACTCCAGCTGTACTTGGTTGCATACCGCCTACTCAGAGGTGATCTCTGCCTGACATACAAGGCCATGTCCAACCCAGAATTGATGGACATGCTCCACCTAAAGAAAACCATATCCCCTCGAGCCACACGCTCTAGGGATCTAAACCTCACCACAACAATAAACAGGACATGCTGGAGGGACAGATTCCTGTCCCAGAGACTTCCCATGCTTTGGAACAAGATTTCAATCTCAATTTGACAGAGCTCCTCATTAACACTCTTCAAGAGAAACCTTGACGAGTGGATGGGAAACAGAAAATTTACCCCGGGGATCACTTCAGTGGCTCTGCTGGACAGAGGCACAGGGAACTAATCTAAGGGGGTGGCGAAAGCCAACACATTCTGGCTAGGCTTATAAATGCCTTCGGGTAGATAGTCTAGTACCTACCGATAAACCTATGAACTAAAAACAACCACAAACCTTCTATAGTTATATCAAGAATCTCCACAGCAATACCCAGGTTTGCTTTGAGTTACTGCACAATAGTACCTCCTATACTGAGCCAATAGATATTGTTAACATACTGGCTGACAGATTCAGTGCCAACTTTACCCCCTCTCCCCCCAAAGGACCAATCACAATACTAGAGGAATGCTTGGCACCCAGCATTACTGCAGCACAGGTTCAAGCTGCATTGTCCAAGGACAAGAATACAGCTTCCATGGGGCCTGAAAATATCCCTGGATGTGTTCTACAAAAACTACAAAGTGAAATGGCACCACATCTGTGTGCCCTGTTCAATCACAGCTTCATCTCAGGCTTTGTCCCTATCGAATGGCGCAATGCTACAGTCATCTCTCTCCATAAAGGGGGGGGGGGGGGCTGACTACAGACCCTGGGAATTATCGCCCCATTAGCCTGACGAGTCAGATATGTAAGGCTATGGAGCACATCATCATGGACTGCAAGGATATAGGGAATCCCCAAACTCTAGATCCCACGCAATTTGGTTTTATGAAAGGTAGATCATGCCTGCTCAACCTGGTTGACTTCTTTGAGTCTGTCACCAGAGCTGTGGATGAGAGCAAGGCAGTTCATGCAGCCTACCTCAATCTGGCCAAGGCCTCTGATACCATTCCCCACTCATGAATTATTGATAAACTCACCAAACTAGGCATCAACCCCTATATCACTAGGCTGGTTGCAAATTGGCTCACAGACAGAACCCACAATGTGAAAGTAGCAAACTCCAGGTCAGACTGCCGACCACTCATGAGTGGAGTCCCACAGGGATCGGTCCTGGGTCATCTCCTGTTTGGCAGCTACTTCTCAGAAGTCCTGGCCAACAAAGAGGGACATTGGATAACCAAATTTGCAGACAACTGCATGTTGGGAGCCATTATTAACTCCCCACGTGACGTAGACATCCTACAGAAAGGCCTCACTGAGACCAATGACTGGTGTCAAAACCTTAGCTTTAAATGTAATGCAAAAAAATGCGTCATCATCCCCTTTGGGGAAAACTCAGTTCCCACTAATTACCACATCAATGGGAGCCCAGTGAACACTGAAGGCGTTATAAGAGATCTGGGGACACAGGTTGACAGCAACCTCTCCTTCAACCACCACTGTGGTCAGAAAGTCCTTCTATGAGGCACATCTCATTACCAAGGGTTTTGCATCCAGGAAGAAAGAGGTCATCATCTCTCTCTACTCTTCCCTCATTAGACCAATCATCGAGTATAATGCCCCATTTGGCATGTACCTCACTAGACACATGCAACAGCTGGAAAGGCCACAAAAGTACCTCGTGAAGAGGATCCTAGGCCTTAAACAGATGTCCTACATGGACAGATTCAAAAAACTCCAGCTATTCTCTGTCTCACATTGTCTACTAAGAGGTGATCTATGCTTGACTTACAAAGCTATGTCTGACCCAGGTCTGTCAGAAATGCTACATCTAAAGAAATTCAAATCCCTCCGCACCACATGCTCCAGAGACTTCAACCTCATTACCACAATCAACAGAACACGTTGGAGGGACAGATTCATAACCCAGAGACTGCCCATGCTCTGGAATAGACTTCCCACACATGTCAAGCAGAGCACCTCACTGGCCCTCTTCAAGAAAAATCTTGATGAGTGAATGGGAAATAGAACGTTCAGTTCAGGGATCACTGCAGTGGCTCTACTTGATAGAGGCACTGAGAACTAACATTAGGCAGCATGATGCCCAGGCACTCCTATGGCCTAGGCTTGTAAAGTCTCCAGGGCCATTAGCCTAGTACAAACCTATGAACCTATTTTTATCATCATCTTCAGCCCCCTTTTTTCCCATTTGTTTCTATGTTGGGTTGGAGTGTCATGTTTACTGTCAACAACTCTCTCAATTCAGTGCCACACCCCTGCCTTCTTCAACACTCATGCCTGACTGTTGCAGATTTTCTTTTACATACTCTATCCACCTCTTTGCTGGATATCCTCGCTTTCTCTTACCTTCTTCCTGTCTGTCCCAAATCCTCCTCACCAGATTGTCTTCTGTTTTTCTGCACGTGTCCAAACCACCATAATCTGTTCTCTTTGATATTTTCTGCAACTGGAGCTCCTTTGGCTTCTGCCCTTACGTCCTCATTTTTTCATCTGTCTCACAGTATGCACCCTACCACCCTTCTCAGGCACTTCATTTACATCACCTATAGGTTCTTCAACTGTTCTGCCTTTACTGCCCAGGTTTCTGTACCACACAGTAGCAATGGTCGCACCACTGTTTTGTACACCTTACTTTTCAGCTTCTTTGACATTCTTCTGTCATAGACTACACCTGACACAATATGCCAGTTGGCTGCAACCCCTCTGATTCTAGCTTTGACCTGTTCATTCACACTTCCCTTCTCCTCAACTATCCCTCCCAGATACGTGAAGCTGTTTACCTGTTCCACTATCTTCCCTTCTATCTCTACTCCCAGCTTCTTCTGATTTCCCCAATTTGCTGCCGATACCACCATCTTATTTGTGCTTAGTTTCATCCCATGTGCCTTCAGTTTTGCATTCCATTCTCCTATCCTTTGTTGAAGTTCTAGCTCACAGTCTACCTGTAATGCCACATCGTCTGCATACAGCAAGTTTGCTGATCTGTCTCCTTAGACCTGTTTGCCAGCGTAGTCCATCACCAGTGTGAACAGCACTGGGCTCAGAGCTGAACCCTGGTGTACAGCCACTCCCACTGGGAACCCCTCTGTGAGGCCAAATACTGTTCATACTTGAGTCATTGGGTCCTTGTACATAGCTTGCACTAATTATACCAATGTTTCTGGGACTTCAAACCACCGCAGTACTGCCCAGATCAGCTTTCTCGGGACCTTGTCATATGCTTTCTCCAAGTCTAGGAATGTCCAGCTGGACTCTCTCACCTCTAGCTTCTTCTCAAGTATCTGTCTCACTGCAAATATCTGGTCAATTCTGCTGCATCCTGATCTGAATCCGAACTGCTCATCTCCCATCTTACATTCTACTACTCTGTGTATCTGTTTATCAATTACCCTCTCCAGAACTTTCATGCAATATGATAGGAGTTTGATGACTTTGTACTGCCCACAGTTGTGGATGTTCCCCTTGTTCTTGTACACTGGCAAAAGTATGCTTATTCTCCTGTCATCTGGAATGCACCTTTCTCTTTACACTGCTATTAGTACCCTCAGGAGCCATTTCTCCCCTATCTCACCCAACATCTTTATCATATCTGCTGTGACCTCATCTGAGCCTGCTGGTTTCCCTGATTTCATTTGCGTTAGTACTGTTCTTACTACTTCTAGGGTAGGCCCCTCCTCTTCTCTCATCGTAGGTTGTTTCTGGACAGTATAGCTTCTGTGGAGTTGTCTTCATTCAGAAGCTGCTGGAAATACTCCTTCCATTTGCCCTTGATGTCCTGTGGAATGGTGAGCAGGTTGTTGCTGGAATCCCTTAAGAAGGGTGTCTGACTATCTTCTTTACCTTTCTGTCTTTGCCTTGCAACCTGATGTAGTTTCTTTGTGCCACTTATTCAGTCACTTTCTAGAAGCTGGTAGAGTGCCTCAGATGCCCTATTCTTTGCTACCTCAACTTCTTTCTTAGCTTCTTTGTTAGCCAACCAGTGGTTCTACCTAGCCTGGTCAGTCTTTTCCATCTCCCACTTCTTCCTGCACTCCTTTCTTCTGATGACTTCCTGGACTTCTGCATTCCACCACCAGCTTTCCTTATGTACCTTATTTCCATACCTGGCTCGGCCACATATCTTTTCTGTAGTCCTAACAAATGCTGTTTTTAGGCACTTCCACCTATTTCCACCTCTTCTTGGGGTGCTAGAGCCCTGAGTAATTCATTGAACTGTTGTACTTTCTCTCCAGTCAACTTCCAGGTCTTCAGAGTGGTCTCTATTGACCTTAGAGCCTTTACCACTGCTTGCAGCTGACTGTGGCAACTGGTGGTTTATTCTGTGGGCTGACTGTTTCACTGGGGATGACTTTGCAATCATGGATTCTACCCCAGTGCTGTTTCCGTACTAGGAGGATGTCTACCTGAGTTGCATGTTGGCTACTCTTTTATATGATCTTCTGACTGTCTCTCTTTTTGAACCATGTGTTGGCTACTATCAAGCCATTTGCAAGACAGAAGTCTAGAATGTCTTCTCCTTCTTTATTCCTGTTGCCCCACTCATGTGGACCCAGGCAGTCCTCATATCCTATTCTGTCTGTCCCAATGTGTGCATTCAAGTCATTCATTATCAACACCAATTCATGTTGTCCTGCTTTATCCAGTAGGCCCTGCAATTGCTATCACAACACTGCTGTGGGGCACAGGCTGAGATTACAAATACTGCCCTGTCATTACCATGGAGTCTGATTGCCGTGAGTCTTTCATTAATTCTGATGATATCCCTCACTGCCTTCTGAAGGCTCTCTCTCACCACACCATTTCTAGACTGTCTCCCTTCTAAGTAGTAGAGTCTGGAGCCCAAGCCAAGTGGCTTTGCTGCACTGCCCTTCCATCTCATCTCTTGGATACATAGGATGTCCAGCCTCCTCCGTATCATCATGTCATCCACTTCCAAGCTGCGTCCTGTCACTGAACCTACATTAAGCGTAGCAATTCTTAGTTCACGATTGGCAGGTTGGTTGGTTTTATGTCCAGCTTTCGTTTAACAGAGCTATCCCAGGTAACCCAGGCTGGGCAACTAGATACCAACCGGCCAGTAGCTTAGTGAACCAGGGCTACTGAGCTTTATAGTGGGCACACACTGGCCAATATGGGCACATGTACCCCACCCACCGTTAGCAAGGGTCCCTTGCGTAGGTCAGAGTAGGCCGGTTCCTCAACCCACTTATCACAGGTAATTACCCATGCCCATTTCAGTGACATTAGTCAACATAACCAAATCACTTATAGCCATATTTTACACCATTGAGAGGCTAGCCCTGCCACAGCATGCAGTCTATGATCTGTGTTCTCCTATCTTGAGGTTACTGCGCACTACAGTAGATGCCCAAAGCGGTTGGTCTGTACAACTCTTCCTCTTATAGAGCACCATGTAGAGTCTGTGCTGCTGGCCACAGCTCCATTCATTGGTGAGTTTGAGATGGAAACACTCAGCATGTTTTTCAGATGTGGGTGAAACCCCACTGAGACACAGAATGTGCAAATTCCAAACAGGCATTGGTCTGAGGTCAGGATCGAACCTTGTGCATGGGAGGCGAAGACCTTAACCATTATGGCAACTAGTGTGTCTAAATATATAACATTGCTATTTTCAAATACTAGAAAACTATCATTTGTCATGCTTTCCATTTTCTAGCTTGTTTGCTTAGAAAATTAATCCCCCCCTGTTGATGGCATAAACTAAGAATATTAGTATATACTTGCATTTATATAATACCAATGGAAATTATTATAATTTAATACACACATACAATATGATCAATATACTTTTACATACCCCAGCAGCCCAAACACAATATTATACTGCTTATATGCAGCCTTTATTTGTTACAGTACAAACCCCAGATACATTACAATCAAGAAAAAGTACTCTGTATAAACAGCAGTCGCTGATAAGATTACCCCAACCTCACACTTAAAATAACTCAGCATACTGTAAAGTACAACTTTACAACATAATATGCAATTTACTTAAAAAAAATAATGCACACATATTACTAAGAATTTTTACATACAGTTACATCTTTATACCTTCAATATCCTTTTAAACATTAACATTAATGAAAACGTGGGAATTATGCTTTAGAGATCCCCCACCAATCTAACATAGCCAACAAACTTCCAGTCTCCTTTATTTACTTCTTGCAGAAGCACACTTCTCATGTCTACACTGCATCTTATGAAAATGTCAGTTTACAATTCTTCAGTTTATTTCCTAATTTCACATTACTGCTCGTCTTCCTCATTATCTTCTCAATCACATAACACCATTCCCTGGCTCAAGTCCAAAGCACTCCTTTTCCCTCTAGTTAGCTCCTGGGCCCCTCTCACTCAATCATTTACTCCTTCAACAATGGCAAAGGCCTCACTGGCAAGTTTTCTCCACTGGCTGTCTTACTGTCAGAAGAATGAGGAACCAGAGTCCACTGCAGCTTGCTGTTTCATTCTTTGCTAGGTAGACTTTTTTTATTTTCTCCATAGATTGGTCTACATCCAAAAATATCTTTTGATCCTCCATGAAAAAAATGTTCTGAAGATGTCTGGACAGAGAAACTTGAATCACACACCTGTGGTAGGACATCCCCCGACTACAGTGATAAACTCACTTCTCTTCTGCCTGCTATGCAGTATTTATTTTACATTTGTTTACCGGGATAGTCCCACTGGATACATGTCTATTTTCAGCAGAGGCCCGGGGAGAAAAGTTCCACGTAGACAAACTTACATAGATTACACAGAAGTTAGCAAACAATTATAAAAACCAAGTGATTATATATATAATGGCTTAGTAGTGTTCCCTAGTAGGGACTCAATTCTCATGGACAGACACAATTAAAAGTAAGAGAGACTGGAAGCAGAGCTTGGGTAGTTACAAGTTATGATAATTACAGAATATGCTTTTAGTTTATAACTTAATCAGTAAATAATCATTTTCCACAAACACTCCAGTGTCCACAATTTTTACTACTTTTCCCTTCTTCCACTATTCTGTCAGAAACAGCTCTTTCTGTTGGTATGACTGAACCTTTACTAATATAGGTCTTGGGTTCACTCCATAATCAAATTTACGATATACACATGGTGTGTCATTTCAGTTAACAAATCCTCCTGTGGACTACCAGTCAAGCTACTTATTTGTACTTTCATAAACTAATGTAGTCGATTCCTTACAGTTTTTTGGTACAGCAGAAAATCTCAGGTTTCCTCTGTGTGCTCTGTCTACTAACTCTGCTATTTTCATAAAGAGTTATTCTAGAGAAACCTCATATTCATGCAGTAGTTTCTTCATTTAAACATCTGACTTCCAACAGTTATATCAGCATATCTGTTCAGCTACTTAAAATTTTTTATTTGTTTTTTTTTTTTTACATTCCCCAGCATTATACTTATGTTAAAGACGCCTGAAAGAATTTGAGTTATTTATTTAGGAAGCTTTCTCCTTTACCAAAGCTAAAACCCGAGCTGCTTTTTGCTGAACAGCTGTAAGGTTTATCCCCACCAGCATTTTTTTGCCTTATCCTTTTCTACTTGATTTTTCTTACTTTCTCCAAATTTCTTCTTTGCTGACATCCAGACAGTGTAGTGGCAAGCCAATAACTGAATTTTATAGAACTTGTTAGTTTTTACTATTTTTAAGCCTCTTTTCATTTAAATGCTTGGAGAACTCTAACCAACCTGTTTTTCAAAGTGCAGCCATTTTGGAATCTCTCCATTCCTGCTCAGTTTTTAGTACAATGCTTATTAATGGCTTGTACTGCGTCTGTATGCTTGCCTGTTAAAACGCACCACCACAATGATTTCCAAGTTGAATGAAGAGCTGGTATCTAAATATTGAGAGAGTACTTCTTGGTCCAGTGGCATTGACAATCGCACAGAATGTGGAAGTCCTGGGTTCAGGGTCATACGTTTCCTATTCATTCCCACTGCAAAAGAGACAAAGTCAAGGATGAAGCCATTTAAAATTTCAAGTCATAGTATGTTGCCATCAGCACTACAACAAGGTCCTATCATGAGACGAAAATATCCTGTGGAGTACAAGCCACAGCACCAGCCTTTGATACATGGTCGAGGATCCAAGTACATATTTACCAATGTCTGAAAAACAGGGAAGATGCCAATATCCTAGCCTCCTGCTCCCCCCCACCCATTTTGTTATTTAACATTTTAATCAGACAGATTTAAGAATAAACCATAAGCAATTTTAACATACATCAACTTATTGAAGATATATCAGATGTTATGTATGCAGTACTGTAAAGGAAGAATTCAAATCACTTCCACAAGATTTTTTGGGTATATCAAATGTTTACAAACTGTCATTTAATTTTAAATAAAACTTGAAGTTAAGTTTTTATCACCTAAATTTGAAACAAGAATGAATTTTGTACTTCTACATATACAATGCCCTCTCTATCTGGTATGTACCTTTTTATATTTTTCCCACTATATATGGTACTGAATTCAAACCAAACATCATTAGGATTATGTTAAATGTATACAGTTATGGAGAAATGAAAAAAACTTTAACCTTTCTGTTGCAATTTCACAATGGCTGGTTTTCAAGCTAATGCTGATTTTGAACCTTTTGGTTATAACATCATTTTGGTTATAACATACTAGGAATTACAGGATCAAATATGGTCAAGTCACAAAGCAAACAAAAGTCACTTTCCTGTTACAGCGTTATTTAAACAGCTGCTAATACAGCAATACTACTTTTTATACTTTGTAGACTGGCTGACTTAACTTTTTTAGTTGAACAATGTTTTCATCTTGTTTGTGTTTTTAATGAAAAATATGCGCACAAGTATGTGGGAGAAGCACATGCACTGTGCCCTTGATGAAACCATCTGGGGATTTTCAGCCGTCTCCTTTATGTAGAGAAGGAGAAAACTGTTTAAAGTACTGTGAAGGCATTTACTAAATGTATACCAGTGCAGTTTAATCTAGTTGTGTAGCTACACAGTATTTAAAATGGTGACAACAAATTAATTTTTACAGCAGTTTTCCATACAAAACTGACTTATAACAGCAATGTTGCTTGAGAAGTTCATGCAGCTTGTTTCAAAGATACATTTTCTATTTGACTTTCAGAATGATAAATGCATAAATGTCTTTAGTACTTAATAACTTATTAGTACTTTAATGCGTCTTAATGCTGGACAGTATATTTTGTTTGGATTATTTCTTTTACAAGCAGTGCAAGTATACATAGTAATTCAATAAAAGCAGAAAAAAAGAACACTGCACATCCACTTTGGAAACAATCTTTCTATGGCAAAGAAATTATTTTTCTGCAACATAAAGTGGTCCCCCCCATGTTTTTTTATACTTATGAAAGCTGATCATTAGCTGCCACCAAGACCTCACCACATCCAGCTGATCTGCTGAATCTTCAACTGCTTCACTGGACTATCTCTGACCCACATTCAGAGTCAAGACTGAGGCACCTTGGGCAGCATCAAGCTGCTGTTGGGGTAGCATTTCTTCTTTAATTTCCCAAACCTTGCACACAGTGATAGCACCCCATGCATGGGATCTATAACAGCTGTCAGGACTGACCAGGCCCTCACTTCTACAAAGGGCTTGACATCAGCAGTATGCCTTGACCACTTCCAGATAGCACTACATACAGCTCTCTCTCCAATTTTCAACCAAGGAAATCGATGTTCTAGTGTGCTCTATGCATGCATGCCTCCCACCCTCCACCACAATAGGCATGCCCATTCTTCCCTGCCTCCACCATCAAGTTCAAGCTCCTGAGCCAGTATTCAGACTCATGGTTTTATTTCTCCGCACCACCACAGCAGGCTTAGCATAAAGTCTTGTCCACTTTCTGTGAGACAAGATACTTTCAGATTAATTATTTCATTGGTATGCTTCACATTAAAGAATAATTTTCCATGCTGTCTATTGTAGTGATTGACATCAGTTATAGTACATGTCATTAGTAATAACTGCTGTTGCTTATGCTGGCAATATCTTAGTCTGAATAGTTTCTTGATTAATTATTCCAACTGACCTTACTATAGTCTACAATTTTACTATTTAGAGTACTACACGTGTCTAACTACTGGGAATAACTGCAGTAAGAACTTGCAATATTTGAAATACAGACAGCTATCAAAATATGGAAAGGCAAGATTAAAGTGTAATTCCTGCCATAAAGAAAAATATACTGGAGTATATGAAGCACTTTTACTAAATTCTGAAAGAAGCTACACAATCCTTGCTACCATGAAGTACTGATGCATGAACCTCACAAAAACAGCCTTGATACACTGGGCTTCATGTGTAACAACCTCAACAGCAGTTACACTCTTACAAAAATTACAACAAAATTTAAAATTTTGTGAAACAGCCCTTCATAAAATGGCATTGTACAATTGAGAAACAAAGGTATTCCTACTACAGACCAGTCTGCCAGGAAGTTACAGTTGATATACAATATACATTTGTCCCCACTGCCATTCAGAAATATGAAGTATCATGCATAAATATGGCTGAAAATCCCAATAGTAGGAATACAGCATAACAGTGAATTCAATAAATCAAGTCACCTCTGCAATTACTTCTTTAATTTCAATGCAGGACATCTGAAATGAGTTCCTGCTGCACACACAGTACAGTGAACCCACAGTCATGACTAGCACAGCAACTTCCTCAAATTTAAATGCTATGCCCAGAAGCCCCAGGTCCAATCAAGAATTATGGCGCCGGAGTCAGCAATCATAATTCCAAACTGTTACATATAGACAGAGATCCATTTCACAAACACATAAAAAACAAATCATTTATATCAGTGAATAGATTTATACTCTTTTGAGATACAGTCACTTTTTTTCATTTATGTGCATAAAAATGATGGAGTATCAGACACTATAAAGCATCTGTCTTCAGTGTTCTACAAAATCTACACAGTTTAGTTTTTGAGTATAGAAACTATACTTGGAGTAAGTTGTCATACTGCAACTTCTTGGTGTGTATTCCTCATTTGTGATATAATTTTATAATTTTCCTTATAGATGAGCAGCGATTCTTGTTAAATGCACAACTGTTATGCGCATTTGTCAGTTTGTGGTTTTTGCAAAGAACGTATTGCACTTTACAGTACAGAAAATTGGGCTACATTGCTTAAGTAGTAGCACCCATTCAGTCAGTTACTTTCAATAAATTGTTGAATGATCCATTCCTATGTAAAATGTGAATTACTACTATATGAATAAACAGAACTGACTGGCATAGTGCCAAAAATAACAGTCATCTGTGCAATGTTCATGTTACTGTTGATTCTTTTGTTACATAATGCAGCATGAAAGAAGATATAAGAACTGGACATATGTATTGAAGCTGGATATGGTTTGCACTATATTTTGTAAGCCCCCCCAACACCCTGCTGTTGGGGAGGGGTTGTAGAGGTCTTTTCATTTCACTACAAAAATAAGTAACAATTATTCCATTATTCTACTCTGCAGCAGCTTTTGTCAAACTTTTGAAGGACCAAACATGTAGAAACCCCTTTACCGGTTTAGTTCAGTAAGTTTCACATTAAAACAGTACAATGTAGCTGTACAATACTACATCATAACCGTGTTTGGAGGGCAGGAACATAGCTGGTGTTTCAGCAATAACAAGCGTAGCGACTGCAGTAAGAGTAATTTTTTTTTTTTGTTGTCGTGTGGTGGAGATGGTGGGTGTGTAATTCTTGCTATTACAAAACTATGAAAGCAACTGCTATTCGTACTATCCTTCTGCATCTTTTGACATATTTCTGGACTACAAAACAGGTGAAGAGAAACCTTAATACCTGGCTTGTTTATTAAGTTTTCCAAATGGCACTGTAACACACTAACACATGTCTGAGTATATGTGTTGGGAAAGGTGCTGGTGTATCAATGGTATGAAACTGACTGGTACACATTCAATATACTTCAGCAGGGCTATGTACTGTGGGCAGGGATTCTTGCTATAACAGCACAATGAAAGTGACTGGTAACCATAAACACTACCCTGTGTCTAAGTCTTTGTGCATTTCTAAAGACATGGACTTCTAATAAAAGAAAAAGAAATAGTTATTGTGCTATACAAAACGGTCTGCATATGTAATAAGACATGTCTTGGGGGACATGAAGGGAGTGGTGTTACAGCAGGATAAAACTGAGTACTAAGCATTCATTCTTCCTATTCATTCAGCTACAAGTAAGCAAGATTGTTTCATGTGGTTTCTTTTTCCTTTGGACAGATGAATTTTCAGCCTCATGATGCCTTACAAACCAATATAAGCAAGTTACAGAATATCAGTTGTAAAATTATAGCTATCTGGGTATGTTCCAGTGGTGTTATAGATGTTATGAGGTTATGTCAGTATTTCCTAAGGGGGGGAACACTTCCATTGGATTATTAGTATAAACATTTGCAAGATATTTACATAATTTTGTATTTTATCCCAGTTCACACTAGCACACAGTCAAACAGCAAAAAATCACTACCTGTAACAGGTGAGGGGGTCACTTTAATTTACATCTTTCACATTATTTATATTACTTAATTTACACAAATATTCACATTACAGTATTTACACTATTAAGTTCATATCATATACACTATTTACATTCTTAGCAAACCCATCTTCATATTCGTCTTTCTTCATTTAGAATATCAAAGAAAAATAACAATTCTCCTATACAAAAATACATTCAGCCACCCCTACCCCGTCTCTAAAAACACCCCTTTATTTCCTTCAACACATCTTCTTCTGTATTTTTGTTATATAATAAGCTTCCACATTGCCTTTTCCATAGTACTCAGAGCAATAAACAAAATATTAGCCCATTTTTCAAGTTCACTTTTGCTTTCCTTTTTCACACTTTCCAAAACTGTCATCTCCATATTAATGTTTTCAAATCCATTCCACTTCCATGCATTTCAAAAAATCCCCCCGTTTTTTATTATTTACACAATTTAAGAAATAAAAAAAGGTTCTGTAGTTTTTTCTACATTACTTTCATCACATTTTCTCTCTTCCAACATTTTACATTTGATATTCTTTTTGCAGGTAACTTGTGCAGCAACAGCCTCCACAAAAATTCATTTGCTTCATAAAATTTTTCAAAAATTTTCCTTCTTAATTCTTTCCATGGATACATTAAATGATAATTCTCCATTCTACTTTATACAACACATTCCATTCTACTCTATACAACACATTTATTTTAATATTACATTTCCAAACTCTATTTTTAAAAGTTTTTCATCTTCATATATGTTTTCATTTCTTTTTTTCTTTATCATCATTCCATATGCCTTATATCTCACATTTAACATTTTCCCAACACATTTTTCCTGTTTCATGACCTTTTTTTAAAAAATCCAGAATAAATGCAGAGATGCTGGGTACACAGTACACAGAAGGGATTTTCAAATGTAACCCACCTTCTTTGTTTCTATTATAAAGCATACTCCTTTTCACAGGATCCCAAATAAAGTTGAAAAAATTTTCCATTATTTCTTTCTCCATATTATTTGGAAACAAACTCCAGCTAAATATATCAATTTTCCTAGCACAAAGGCATTTAATTGACACACACACACACACAAACACACGTTAAAGATAAGAGTAAACCTTTTTTTACAATGCTATCAATTTTACTACTACTTCCAATTTTTCTACTGTTATATTACTGTTTTATATACATCAAATCTTATACCTAATATATGTCTTTTCTATGATAACATATTCCATTTATGTTTTACTCCTCCAACTCCTTTACTTTAAGCTCTGTTCAATGGAAATCTTACTTTCTTTAACAGTAACTCAATTCTTACTATTACTTCACTCATCCATACCTTATTTCTTGTAACTACAGCCAAGTCATCTGCATATGATATGCATATTAGTACTTTATTCCCACTCTCCTACTTCCATCCTGCACTTTTTAATCAACATTCATATCTTTGCTTTACATCATTCATTACAAAAACAAACTTGCTACCCTTTCTATTTTAACTTTTTTTTCCTCAAGCCAACCATTTACCATCACCCTTACCACAGAATTCTTATAACATGTCTTTATAACTTTCACTGTCATTTCACCTATACTATACAGGCAGTCCCTGGGTTAAGGACGAGATCCGTTTTTTAGTCTGCCCTTAAGTCAAATTTGTATGCAAGTCGAAACACGTACAATACAGTACAGTAGAGTAGAATGTTCCATACAAAAAAATGTTAAACTTGCCACTTTTTAAGCTTACTTCACATTTCTATACTAGAGGCATCACCCACAAATGTTTTCCACTCTTTCCTGAACTTTCAGACCTCTGCCAGACCTCCTACTGTCACCTAGACTCTAGCAAGCCGCAATGTCATTTGCCCATTCTATGTATAGTACAGTAACTGCTTCAATACTGTGTTCTGTACAAGCCAGCAGTCTTGACCAGTCAGACAGTCAACACAGCAATCTCTTAACCAATCGGATCTCTTGTTCTCCATGAAGGCATAAGTAACTGCTCTAACAAGATGCGCAAGCAGCTTCATGAACAGGAAAAACAGGGAAAAGGAAAGTAAAACAGAATTCTTCATTTTAAGGTAAAATTTGGGCACCTTTAAAGATTTTTACTTATTTTCACGTTATTTCACATTATTTCCAACACTGCGGCAGCCCATTCTTATCTATGGGTTGTCTGCAAGTCGGATGTCTGTTAACTCGGGGACTGCCCGTATACTTTAAGTATTTTCCAGATTGTGTCATGACTAACCCTGTCAAAAGCTTCTGCAACATCATGTTACTATTTGTGCTTCTTAATTTCCTTCTAGTACCACATTTAGAACTTCTTTAACTTTATTAACATCAATTTTACTTTTTGTTTGGCCAGAATATCATAAATATTCTGCAATATGGGCTTCCTAAGGTTATTGATCTCCAATTCTTTATATTGTTTGTCATCTTTATCCACATCAATTTTACTGCCCCACCACATATTTCTTCTTTTTTTTTATCCCCTCTCTTAACCATTCATTTAGTAAATAGCAAAAAAAAAAAAAAAAAAAAAAAGTTAGATACTCACCAAAACATTCCATCTGTGTTGTCCATTTTCATTCTTCCTCAACAAGTGGGTTTGGATCCGTCCCTCAGATCCAACTCAGTTGTTTTTTACAGCTTGTGGCTACTGGAAACTCCCAAGCTCCTCCCTTACTCATAATGCTCTAGTCCCCTATCATACCTCATATTTTGTTCACTGGTCTTTTACCTTCATACAAAATTAGAAACAACTATAATATGACAAGCCAATACCGGGAGCTCAAATGTAGGAACACTGGTCACTTAGTACTCTTCTCATTCTTTCAGAAGTCATAAACCAAATTATAGAGGGTTGGAGGGAGGAGAGTTGAGGAAAAATGAAAATGGGCAACATAGAAGGAATGTTATGGTGAGTATGTACATTCTTTCTCTAATGTTGTCAATTTTCATTCATTCCTCAATAAGTGGAACAGAATCCCCAGCTACCCGAATCCCAGGCGGACTCTAAGAAAGGATATTCCTAAGTACTGTTGAGCCGAAGGCTGCTCTTCTTCTCAAGACCAGATCCAATTTGTAATGAGTAAGAAAGGTATGATGATTAGCCCAAGTTGCAGCCACACAGACATCATCCATGGAAGACCTGGATAAAAATACTGATGAAGTTGCCATGGACCTGGTTGGATGGGCTCTTAAAGGTTTCGACAAAGACAAACCTCACTTGTTGTAGACAAAGGATATCCAATCTGTTAACCATTTGGCTATAGTTACTTTGATAACTGGTTTGCCCAATTTAGATTCCACAAAAGAAACAAATAATTGATCTGTTTTTCTCAAATTTTTTGCTCTATGCAAACAGAAACATGACTGTCTGTGAATATTTAACTAATGTAACATGTACTCTTCTTTGTTCATGAAATGTGGAAACAAAACTGGAAGATTAATAGACTGACTGATGCTGGATTCTGACACCACCTTAGGAAGGAAGGATGGGTTGGTTCGTAATGCTACTCTATCTTTATGGAAAATTAAATAAGGAGGCTTAGAAGATAGGGCTTGAAACTCTTAGACACTTCTAGCAGAGGTTATGGTTACTAAAAAGTAGGTTAAAAATTTTAGCTCATACTATGCTGATGGTTCAAATGGAGATGGTGTTAAAGCTTGCAATACTAAGTTCAAATCTCATGGTGAATTAGGATCTTTAAAAGGGGGTCTAAGAAGAAAGGTTCCCCTTATAAATGCCTTACAAAGTTTTGAAGAAGCTAAGGAGGAATTATTCAATACAGCAACACAACCACCACTAAACTCTTCCAGTGAACCAAGACAGCTGTAAGATGGTTAAAGCAGCCAAAAATACATTCACAGTAAGAAACTGTTTGCTGAACACAGGTTGACAGCAACCTCTCTTTTGACCACCACATTGCCACTATGGTCAGAAAGTACTTCTATGTGGCATATCTCATTACTAAGGGCTTTGCATCCAGGAAGAAAGAGGTCATTGCCTCCCTCTACTCTTCCCTCATTAGGCCAATCATCGATTACAATGCCCCACTTGGCATGTACCTCACTAAACACCTGCAACAACTGGAGAGGCCACAAGAGTACTTCACAAAGAGGATCCTAGGCCTTAAACATTTGCCCTACATGGACAGACTCAAAAAACTCCAACTATTCTCTGTCTCATATCGCCTACTTCGAGGCAATCTCTGCTTGACTTACAAAGCCATGTCTCACCCAGCTCTGTTAGAAATGCTACATCTAAAAAAATCCCAATCCCTCCGCACCACATGCTTGAGACCTCAACCTCATTACCACAATCAACTAAACATGCTGGAGGGACAGGTTCATAACCCAGTGACTGCCCATGCTATGGAAAAGACTCCCATACATGTCAAGCTGAGCACCTCACTGGCCCTCTTCAAGAGAAATCTTGATGAGTGTATGGGAAATAGAAAATTCACCCCAGGGATCACTCCAGTGGCTTTACTCAACAGAGGCTCAGGGATCACTCCAGTGGCTTTACTCAACAGAGGCACTGGGAACTAAGGTTGTGTGGCATGATGCTAGGGTAATCCTCTGGGCTAGGCTTGTAAAAGTTCCACGGCCATTAGCCTAGTACACACCTATGAACCTATGAATGTAAAAATACACAAAGGAAGAGCATAAAAAACATTTTTCTTAACAGTGCTCTCTGAAGTACAGCTCCATTATGTTAGTCTAATCATCAATATTTAAAAATATTTAATATTTTTGGCATGTTTGCATCCCATGTAGGAATCAAACATTGCACCTTGTGTCTGTGAGATGAATACCTTAACCGCTGTGCCAATATCTGATTGTTAACTGTTGAACTTTGATATAAAGATATTTATGTATTAAATATAGGCTTTTGTTTTTAGTTTTCAATGACATGTCACTTTTTAAAAGTCTGAATTATTTTCTTGATGAATGGTGTATTTTACTGCATATAGGCTTGTAATATCTTGAGCCATGGTAACGACTTGCAGTTTAAATTTTTTAATATCTATGATGAAGTCTTTAGACAAGGATGAAAGCACTTAGATCAATTAACAGATTTTACATTTGTGGACCTGGTTCTGGTTCCTTTGTGTATTTTTACACTCAGCAAACAATTTCTTACTGTGAATGTTTTTTTTTTTTTTGGCTGCCTTTTACCATCTTACAGCTGTCTTAGTTCACTGGAGGAGTTTGGTGGTGGTTGTGTTGCTTTTCTAAGTTCCATTTTACCGTGCTAGGAATTATTAAGTCTGATGTGGAAATGAGAAATGTCAGCTAACTGAACTTTTAAGGAGCTTGCCCCTTCATTATAAATTGCAGCCAAAAACTCAAGACCTTTAGATACTGGGGTTGAAAAAGAGTCAATTTCTCTTTGTTGGGCCCAAAAAGCAAATCTTTTCCATTTGTTTCTGTACATTTTTCTAGTGGAAGCTTTGTGGGAAGACAAAAGAATGGAATGTACAGGGGAGGAGAGCCTTGGTTGACTGGCTATTAACATAAATGGAAAAAACATGAGAACAATTTTAGGTCTTAAATGTGCTCATAGTTCATACAGCAAGTGTGTAAGTGAATCATGCCTGTCGGGTGAGACAAGAGGTCTGGAATTGGATCCAGAATCCATGGTGGGTGAACTAGATGAGACCAAAGAAATGGGAAGCAAATATGACAAGGCCAAAAAGGTGCAAAGAGGTTAACTGTGCTCTTCAACTGACATGTTTTCAGAAGAAACTTGGGGATTAGAGGAGTTGGGGGCAAGCGGAATGGAGACTGGGGGCCAATCATAGAGGGGGAGAGAGTCTCTTGGTGATTGCGCCAATGGGGTGATCAGAACAAAGAACCCCCTGCACTTACTGTTGAGGGGGGATGCAAAGAAATTGCAGCAAGGTTGGCCCCATTGGCAGAATATCCTCACCGCAACTTTCGTATTGAGAGAACAGTTGTGAGGCAATAAAATGGACCTGATCAACTTGTCAACTATCACACTGGATTTCCCTGAAATGTGTGTTGCTATCAGAAATCAAATGGATGAGATTGCCCACTGCTACACTCTGAGCTTCTCAAAACAAGGGGTAAAATCTGGTTCTTCCTTGTTTATTGATGTATTATACCACTAACATATTCTCTGTCTGAATCACAATAGTCTTGGAAGGGACAGAGTCTTGAGAGGTCTGCAATGCTAGGAGTACTTCTCTCATTCCAGGACACTGATGTGCGTGTTAGCCTCTTCGTGGGAGCAAGTGCCATGGACTGTCTTTCCCAAGAAGTGCCCCCCACCTAATTTGGGAAGTGTCCAAGGTCACTATGGCTTTGGGCTGAGGAAGAATGAGGGGACGGCCTTGTAATTTTTCATCTGAGCAAATCCACCACAAGAGATACTTTCTGCATGCTTGAGTTATTGTGATCTGGATGGACATAAGATGGTGCAAAATAAATCACTGAGTTCCTAGGGTCCACTGAAGAAGTTTTATATGTTATCTTGCCAGCAGAACCAGAACTATCACACCAGACACTGACCCAAAGACTTGTAGAATCAATCAAGCTGATAGAGAAGAATTTCGAATTACCTTTCTGACTTGAAATCTGTTTGTAAATTTGGTAAGGGAAGGGTGGCTGTCACTGATACCACACTGAAAAAGGCCCTTATGAACTCTAACACATGAGATAGTTCTAGATGAGGTTTGTCGTGACTGATGGCAATTCCTAGATGACAGCAAAACTGGATTACATAATCTTGAGCTTTTATCAGAAGATGCCTACTCAGAGCCATTATGAGCCAGTCATCCAATTACATAAACAGCCGGAATCCCTGCAGCCTCAAGTGAACTTTTACTACTGCCATGCATTTGGTAAACACCCTGAGGGCTGTGATAAGACCAAAGGGAAGAGCTCTGAATTGCTAATGACTGGTTCCAGCTGGAAGCGTAGGTGTTTTTTGGATCATTTGTTCATTTTTATGTGAAACTATACATCCTGAAAATCGATTGAGCACATCTAGTCGTCCATGTGCAGGAAAGGCAAAATAGGCTGAACCGTGACCATCCGGAACTTTGTGTACTGAACTGATTTGTTTGTATTGCTGAGATCCAAAACTGGTCTCTAATCCCCTGTTTTCTTTGGCACTAAAAATAACCCTGATCAAGTTCCAGACTCTCTCTGGTTTTGGGGAACCTCTTGGATGACTCTTTTTTTTTTCTAGCAACTTTCTTATTTCTAGTGCTGCTGCTTTCCTCTGACTGGGTGGAACATCAGGAATTTTGTTTACTGTTATGGCAGCGAGGAAGGAAAAGAGTATTATATAACCCCTGGAAATAATAATCTGCACCCATGTACAGTTTGTAATGGCTAGCCAGGCTCTCTGTACAGGGATAGATGACCCCTGACTACCTCCAGAGGTGGCCAAACAGGACTCCTTTCAGGAGCGATGATAGGATCTGTCAGAGAAAGTGTCTCTACATCCTTGATTCTGCAGGCCTCCTTTGCAGCATGGGTGGCATCTCCCATTAGAGTTCCCCTATCTACCCCTGTGGGAACCATCTCCACATGTATCATGGAAAGGACACTGGGATTTTTTTAATCACATTTTTCAACCGCCTCACTGATTCCTACAGAAGGTTCTTTGAGGAGTCGAAAAAAGTGCACCCATTGCAGACATGGTCTTACCATCCTGCACACAACTAGATAGTGTTTCTTCAACTTTGGGATTAAACAAAGAACTTCCATCAAAGGGAGCATTGATGAAAGAGGACTTGAAATCATCATCATCAGCCCCCTTTTTCCCATTTTTTCTGCATGGGGTTGGGGTATCTTGTTAACTGTTGCCAACTCTCTCGATTCAGTGCCACACTCCTGCCTGATTGTCGCAGATCTTCTTTCACACAATCCATCCACCTCTTTGTTGGATGTCTTTGCTTCCTCTTACCTTCTTCCTGTCTGTCCCAAATCTTCCTCACCAGATTGCCTTCTGCTTCTCTACACATGTGCCCAAACCACCGTAATCACTTCTCTTTGATCTTTTCTGCAATTGGAGCTACTTTGGCTTCTGCTGTTATGTCCTCATTTCTTCGTCTGTCCCACAGTGTGCATCCTACCACCTTTCTCAGGCACTTCATTTCCATCACCTCTAGCTTCTTCAACTGTTCTGCCTTTACTGCCCAAGTTTCTGTACCATACAGTAGTACTGGTCATACCACTGTCTTGTACACCTTGTTTTTCAGCTTCTTTGGCATTTTTCTGTCAGACTACACCTGATACTCTATGCCAGTTGTCTGCAGCCCCTCTGATTCTAGCTTTGACCTCTTCATTCAGACTACCCTTCTCCTCAACCACCTCTCCCAAATACTTGAAGCTGTTTACCCATTCCACTATCTTCCCCTATCTCTATTCTCACCTTCTTCTGATTTCCCCAATTTGCTGCCATTACCACCATCTTAGCTGTGCTTAGTTTCATCTCATGTGCCTTCAGATATGCATTCCATTCTCCTATCCTTTGCTGAAGTTCTAGCACAGAGTCTGCCTGTACTGCTACATCATCTGCATACAGCAGCTTTGTTGATCTGTCCCCTCCTACCTGTTTGCTAATGTAATCCATCACCAGTATGAACAGCAGTGGGCTCAGAGCTGAACCCTCTTGTACACCCACTCCCACTGGGAACCCCTCTGTGAGGCCGAACACTGTTCGTACTTGGGTCACTGGGTCCTTGTACATAGCCTGCACTAATTCTACCAATGTTTCCGGGACTTCAAACCACCGCAGTACTGCCCAGATTAACTTTCTTGGGACCTTGTCATATGCTTTCTCCAAGTCTAGGAATGCCCAGTTGGACTCTGCCCTCATTTCTAGCTTCTTCTCAAGTATCTGTCTTAATGCAAACATTGGGTGAATTGTGCTGCAAGCTGATCTCAATCCGAACTGTTCATCTCCCATCTTACATTCTACCACTCTGCATATCCGTTTATCAATCACTCTCTTCAGAACTTTCATGCAGTGTGTAGGAGTTTGATCCCTCTGTACTGCCCACAGTTCTGGATGTCCCCTTTGTTCTTGTACACTTGCACAAGTATGCTTATTCTCCAGTCATCTGGGATACGCCTTTCTCTCCACACTGCTATTAGTACCCTCAGGAACCATTTCTCCCCTATCTCACCCAGCATCTTTATCATATCTGCTGTCATCTCATCTGAGCCTGCTGCTTTCCCCGACCTCATCTTCCTTAGTGCTGTTCTTACTTCTTCTATGGTTGGCTCCTCTTCTTCTCTAATTGTAGGCTGTTTCTGGAGCAGTACACCTTCTGTGGGGTTTTCTTTATTCAGAAGCTGCTGGAAATTCTCCTTCCATCTGCCTTTGATGTCCTGTGGACTGGTAAGCAGGTTGTTGCTGGCATCCCTTTTGAAGAGTGTCTGACTATCTTTATCTTTCTGTCTTTGCCTTGCAACCTGATATAGTTTCTTTGTGCCCCTTACTGAGTCACTTTCCAGAAGTTAGTAGAGTGCCTCCTTTGCCCTATTCTTTGCTATTGCAAACTTTTTCTTAGCTTCTTTGTTAGCCAACCAGTAGTCCTTCCTAGCCTGATCAGTCTTTTCTATCTCCCACTTCTTCCTGCACTCCTTCTTTCTTTTGATGACTTACTGGACTTCTGCATTCTACCACCAGCTTTCCTTACATACCTTATTTCCATACCTGGCTCGACCACATATATTTTCTATAGTCCTAACACATGCTGTTTTTAGGCGCTGCCACTCTTCTTCAACTCCATCTATTTCCTCCTCTTCTTGGGGTGCTAGAGCCCTGAGCAATTCCTTGAACTGCTGTGCTCTCTCCAGTCAACTTCCAGGTGTTCAGCCTGGTCTCTGTTGACCTTAGAGCCTCCTCTGACTACTGCTTGCAGCTATTTGTGGCAACTAAAGGAGGACTTGAAAGGCTCCGCTAAATCACACAGGAGCATCCAAGCATGTCTCCTAATGGAAATGTCTAAACCTGCTACCCTTGAGGTACCTTCAGCTACATGTGAAATGAGCCTCATGGACAAATTCGAAACGGACTGTAGGGTAGCCAACTGTGAGCCAATAGATGCTCTGCTTCAAACACAATGGTCCCGGAGAAGGATTTGGATAGCCCTTTAATCAAATCCCTCTGAAGTCTGGTAAAGTGTGCCAAATACTTCAGTGACCTGAGTGCAAAGATTGCTGAAGCATATACACGCTTCCTCAAAATTTGTTCAATGCCCTGGGCTCCCTGTTATGGGGATGGAAAAATGAACACTGTTTGGTAAGTTCCTTACTTGTAGCTACCACTATGACCATGGCATCTACTGGTACTCCTTTGTTCCAAAATTCTCTTTCTTTTGGTAGTGCCAGGATCTAGTCTGATGCCTTAGGGTTCAGCTCAACACAGTCAGCCTCCTTCTATGCCCACAGAGAGATCAAATCAATGAGCTCATCAGAAGGTGGAGTCACCCAGGAAGTAGATGAGCCAACCAAAGGCTTCCAAGAATACAGATTCCTCTTGGGAAAGGTTATCAGTAGACCAATCACTCCTTTGTTTGAGGATCTACAGGATGTCTCCAAAAGAGATGTCATCAGGTTGTGATCTTGGGCACCCTTCCCACTCACCAAAATTAGTATCTTCTGTGACAGACTCCTGAGGACAGTCTAAGTGCCTCCTCTTGCACTTTCAATTCCTAGGGACTTCTTTGGTGGGATGTTCCAGAGAAGTATCAGAAGAGTAGACTGTTGAGGGTCCAGGCACAAAGAGATATGAGAATGGAAAAACAGATCAGAGGGGGGTAGAATCGTCCTGCCTCTAGAAGTAGAGAACACTCTCTCCACTACTTCAAAGGCAGAATGCCCCAGGGATAAAGAGTTCAACGGTACTGAGAAGACATGCTTCCGGACCATCAGCTCCCACTGACCGGCAGGCAGCCTACCAGAGGCAGACATTGGATCTGAGCTGTCCAAAACTGAGGCTCTGAGGGGCAGAGATGACTTTGACAACTTCAGAGTCGACTCCAACACCTCAGATCTGGTAACAGTGCTATGGCTCCAAGAGTTATCAGGTCAGACAACTTCAGAGTCGACTCCATCACCTGGGATTTTAAAACTTGAAAGTTTTTCAGCCATACTGAAGAAACAAACAATCTTAAAACTAGAAAGAGAAAAAAAAATTATTTTTTTATTTTTTAAGGGAATGAAAGAAAGAAAGTGAAGGGTATAAGCAAAAGAAAGAAAAGATTACCAACAATGGTTAGGTAAATTACACCAGTAAGTGTAGGATAACGGAGGAATATAATGTAAAGAATAACTAGTGAAGGTAAGAAATTTAAATATATCAGACAGATCAAATAACCTAGTTTATTCCAAAGAGCAACACTAAAGCTCGAGAGCTAACAGCGACTGCACCCATACACGAAGGCAGCAAACGAGATCTGGGGTATGGTAGGGGACTAGAGCATTATGGATAAAGGAGTAGCTCGAGAGTATCCAGTAGCGACGAGCTGTAAAAAGCGGCCGGATCAGAGCCGAACCTACTTGTGAGGAATGAATGAAAATTAACACATCAGATCTCTTCTTTCATCACAAGAGGCAGCATCATGTAAATAACAGAATTTAGAAAACATCAGTGGTTGCAATAATCACAAAAAGAAGATAAAGACCCAGGAAACATTGCATTGCATTCACTAGTATCAATCTTGAACCATGATTATAAATTTTTCATGGGAATAACAGCAAATAGGACAGCTAAGAATCTATCAAAATTAACAAAATTTGATCAATGTTAACTTTCACCATTTGAAAATATACTTGGCTGAGCTTGTAACTGGGAATGCTATGATCAGTACTCTACTCTGGTAACCAAAATGTATATAAATACTGCAGTGACCATGATGATTCAGTGTGATGCTGAACAGAATAGGAATTTTTTTACCACTAATGAGTCTGGATGCTGATAAAGCAACTGAAAGGATTTACTGGGACGATGAAAAAGCAAAAATGTGGAAGTTTAGATTTCCAGAGAGAATTATCAAAATAATAATGCAAATACATGAGGGTTCAACAGTAACAATAAAATCAGGGGGCATTTTTTCAGATATGTTTGGAAAAGTAAGAGTAACTAGGCAAGGCTATTTGTGCTCACCAAAGCTCTTTGCATTATATTTAGCACCATCACCAATAAAAATCAGAATTACATACACAAGGACATGATTAGCATGGTCAATAAGAGGAATAACCATTATTTGTTGATAATTATAATACACTTAACAAATCCAGAGTTAGTCCTACCCAAGATATTAGGCCGGTCTGGATCCAGCACAAGGCAACCTAGGTAGCTGTCTATAACCCAATACTGGCTGGAGTTCGGGGGGGATGGGGGCTGGCACAGAATATTTATTTTAAAAAATTGTCTGAATATTATCAGTTTTAATTAAGTAAAAGAAAAGCCTGAATGTAACCCTGCTCCTCAGCGAGTCAGCATGCAACAGCTCCAATCTCACTGTTTCAACTACGAACCAATGGAGCTGTTGCATGCACACAAGATGCCTAGGAATTAGCATGAAGATTAAACAGACAGAGGAGAATTTGGATTGGATTGCTGTTTTCTGCAGTGAAACAGAGATGCAATTGTACAAGGCATGGTTAGTAGCAAAAATCTTTTTGATGAAAATGATGATGTTTGCATAAATGCTCAATATGGTATCACAATGGTCGGACCTTCTGAAATGTGTGCTGCTTGCTTACATGAATGGAGAGCTCGTGCTCTGGAAATGTACTGGAATACTTGTTCATAGGAGTGTGTGAGTGTGTATAAAATGCCCCATTTAGACAGCAATGCCTTTTTTGCATACGTTATTCAGACTCAAACCCTGTACCTTAGCCACTAGAGGTAAAAAAGAGGCTTAGTCATCCACACCATCTGCTACAGCCAGATTACCATTAATTTTTTTTTGTTGTAAATCCGTCAGTCAGTCAATGTCAGTCATTAGTTTCATACTTTTCAAAATTATTTAGAGTAGTCTGCCCTAATCTTTCTCCAGTTTTTCAGAACATCACAACATCTCTGATTTTGCCTCACATTTATGCCCTGTTCTTATCACTTAACCAGACAGTGCTTTGCAACAAATGGAAATTTTCAGCTAGGCATCTCAATGGTCCCCTGAACTGAAAGCCTAGTAACAACATATGAACTACAGTACTTATGGGCAAAGGAAGGAAACTGATTGCAGTAAACAGGAACATCATCATATGAGCCATGTTCTCTCAATGTAATCCTTGGTTTCCTTCTTATGTTTAATGTTTACAACATGTTTACTACTTAGCTGTGTATAAACTGGGACTCATGGAGTCTATGAGTTTAATGCCAATATTTTAACAATTAATATATTTTTAATTTAGCTTGCTTATTTATTTATTTATGTATATATGTATGTATGTATTTATTCACTGCTTGCTGACATCCAGGTGTGAATGAACTGTGTCGGGCTGCAACAGTTTGTTTAGCATTTACTGCAGATAAGTAAAGCTATGAGCTCTTAAGCAGCTGCTTTCTGTAGTACATGATTAGGTTCTCCCAGTCTTCATTTGTCTTCTATGTGACTGCCACATTACTTCATTACACAATACTCCTAGGCTGCTCCTGAAAATGGACACTTGTGTCCAGTGAGCTGTATTAGGCAGTTAACAAGTCAGTTACACTTTTGTCATTTGAACGCCTCAAAAACAAATGTTCTGTTTATAGGTGACTCAATAGTGAGACACTCGGATGTCCCCATCACCAGGATGAACAAGGCGAAGGTCACAGTCAGCTTGCTGTCAGGTGCCAGGATCCGTCAAATCATGCAGGCACTCAAGTCGCTCAGCAACAATTACAGTTGTGACACCCCTGCACTGGCCCAGTAATCAAGGAGCCTCAATTCTTACCACTAACACCAGTGAGGGGCATGCACATTGGGAGGATGACAAGTACACACTGTAAAATACAATTTCCCTTAAGAGCACACAGAGATCACAGTCAGTCTGGGGCTGGTTTTTCCTTCTCTCTCCAGATCCCGAATAAGACTCCCCACTGGCACAGCTATAGGGTTCAGATATCAGCCGTGTAGTCAAGCCAAAATCTCCAGCACCCTTTCTGTCCAACCAGTGCTTCGTGTCCCTGCCCAAGTAGCTGACACACACACACTGAGATTTGATTTATATACAAACACTCCTGGTGAAGGATGTCACAGGTTCATTAGTTATGCCCCCTTCTGCCCAGACTATACGGTAGTACCACCTGCCACCAACCACCCTTATCAGCTACCATAAAGGCCCTTACCAAAGGGTGCCCAGTCTTACTGTGTAATGTTACTATTATCCAAATGGTAAGTGTGACTGAGACTTGAATGCTATTGGAGTGGCTTGTACAGTATCACTAAATACATATACAAATACCCCAAGAGCTTATATATCTCTATACAAAACAGCCACCATTAAAAGGTTTAAATATATTTAATAATAAATAATAAAGGCACAAGACAATACTCATTAACTCAACACAGTGACAACAGAGTTCTGAATCACAGGAAATACTTCAAAACAAAACTGTTGGACAGTCTCACATAAATATAGAAAACAGCTAGACCAATCTTACTGTATTTCTATCAATCTCTAAGAGAAATCACTGTACCTAAATAAATTACTTACAGAGCAAGACACGTGCTGGTGAGTGGAATGTTTTCAGATCCAAGACAAGATACAAAATGCCCTGACTTTCTCTCTGACATAGTTCTTAAGTTAATAATATACATTACTGCTGACTCATCTCAGATTACATCATTCTTGTCACCTTTACTTAAGTTTTCCAGGCCAGCAGGAACTTACATTTTTAACATGTCTCTGTTAAAAAATACTTATCTCTCAGAAGCTGACAATTCTCTCTTAGAAGCTTGTCTGAAACTGAAAGTCGCAAAACAATTACTTTTGAAAACTGTAATTACCTCTGTTTCCAGACAGTAGAAAGATGCCCCTAGCCTACACATCCTATCTCTTAGCTGAGATAAACTAACTTTATAACACATTGTAAAACTCTTTACTTATCAACTTTTCTTAGAGTTTTGCAAGTTAACTCTGTATGTCCCAATTCTACTATGAAACCATCCATTTGCATTGACATATAGTTTATACACATTTCTGATCTCTTCCAGCAGGGTGCACTGTGGTTACAATCTTGAAGCTCACTACAGAACATATAGTTTTCTTACATTTTTAAGGTAAGCATACAAATCATATTACTATTCCCAAATGACATAGAATTATTTACAAAATTCTATCTAGCTGGGCTGGCAGTACCACATTTCTATATAAATCATATTAATATTTTCAAGTGACATATAATTATTTATAAAATTCCAGCTAGCTGGGCTGACAGCATCTCAGTTTATCACATTTCTCCTCCCAACACTAGTTTTTCAAGTGTCCCTTGAGAAACGTTGCTTGAGAAGGTTGAGCCTATCTGGGAACACCTTACCCCATTCCTGTCTTGAGATTACAGCTGCCTTGGTATGGCTGACCCCAGTGCCATGCTGCACTGTCCCATCATATGCCTGCAACCCTACACTCCACCATAGTATTTTGGGATTTTCCTGGCTGGCTCCCTGTAGCCATAAATCCCCCTCAGACTCCTCCTGCCTTGTACTGCAAATAATCAGCACAGTTAACATGGTACAATTTGCACCCCCTGCCTCCTGCCTAGCAGTTCCGCCATGTAGTTAACATCACTGGCCTTCCTTACCACCTTGTACAGTCCCTCCCAGACTGCCTGTAGCTTGTTGTGTCTGACAGGAATGAGAACCATTACCTGCTGCCCTACAGCATAACCTCTAGCCCGAGCATTCCTGTCATACCAGACCTTTTTCTGCTGTTGGGTTCTGCCAGGTTCTCCTGGACCAAGCCCATGAGTTCTCTGAACCTTGTTCTGAGGTTTAGGGCATATGCCACAACAGACTCCTTGTGGGATTCACATTCATCCTCCCAATCAAGTTAAGTCTAGAGGCCCCCTCACCCTATGCCCATGCAGGAACTCAAAGGGTGAAAAACCTGTGGATTCTCGGGGCACCTCTCTGTAAGCAAACAACAGATGGGACAAATATTTGTCACACTCCCTCTCAAACTGGTCTGCAAATACCTGTAGCATGGACTTGAGTGTAGAGTTTAACCTCTCAACAAGACCATTAGTCTGGGATGTTAGGGGTTGGTCTTTAGGTGCTTCACCCCACAGTACTTCCGCAGACAAGCCAGCAGGTCTGACATGAAAGTGGCACCTCTGTCAGTCAGTATTTCCTTTGGGAAACCTACCCTGCTCATAATCTCTAAAAAAGTATTTGCCACCTTTTCCACCTTAATGGAGGACAAAGCCACTGCCTCAGGGTATCTTGTAGCATAATCTACTACCACTAGGTTATACTTTTTCCCTGTGGAACTTAGGGTACTCAGAGGCCCCACAATATCCATAGCTACCCACTGAAATGGCTCCTCAATCACAAGCAAAGGCATCAAAGGAGCTTTCACCTTGTCTCCTGCCTTGCCAACCTTTTTTGCACTGCTCACAGGTCCTGTAGTACCCTGTTACAGCTCTGTAAATTCCAGGCCAATAGAAGTTCTGCATAATACATCTCTTTGTATGTTTTATGCCCACATGACCTGCAAAGGGAATATCATGGGCTATGGCTAGATGTGCCAGACGCTAGGCTCTAGGCACTACCAACTGCTGTATCCTCTCGCCTTCTAGCCCTCCCTCAGGGGTTCACTCTCTATACAGTAACCCTTTGTCCCAGTAAACAGAATCCCCCTTCCCCTGAAAATCACGTGCCTCACTAGCTACCTCTCTCTCAGGCCTTGTAATGTAGGGTCTGAGATCTGAGCCTGTCTCAACTCTCTCTTTGTAACCCTTCCCAGCTCCCCTTCCACAGGAAGTCTGGTATCCTCTGACAGCTGTGCCTCACTGTCAGCCTGGGTACCACTACTCACCTCTGCCCTTGTAGTCACTCTGACCAAGGGAACATCAGCACCCACAAACATCTGTGGCTCACCTTCAAGCTCCCTCCCTGAAGTAATCACCTCACCAGTCTTGGCTGTAAGTGTGTGGTCTGTCTGGGTCTTCCCCAAGCTACGAGACCCACACACTTGTCTCCAAGCCTGACTGCAAGTAACTGCATGAACACATGGTACTGCATTATCAAAATCATTCCCCATCAGGACATCTGCAGGGATATCCTCAAACACACCTACTTGCTGGCTTTCTTTTACACCCTCACAGTCAAGGTGAACCCTAGCCAAAGCTATTTGGAATGGGGTCCCTCCTAACGTTCTGACTGGTGTAGACTGCCCAGGCAAGTAGTGCTCCTCTATAACCATTGCAGGCTTCACAATGGTTATGTCAGAGGCTGTGTCTCTCTTAGCAATGGTCTCTTTGCCATTCACTAAGATAGGATATAACCTCTTTTGGTAGTTTGGTACCCCTGTTGTCTCAAGACAACCTACTGTTGGCATTTTGTCATTCCCACTTACTGGTTCTCTCAACTTTTGTTCCCCACCTTGCCTCCGTGGACATCTATATGCTACATGGCCCCACTGGTTGCATTCAAAACATTTAACCCTAGGTCCTGGACGTGTACCTGGAGTAATGGCTTCCCTTCTACTGGAAGATTCTGTTGGGGCAGTCTGGGCTGCCCACCATGGTTTCCCTTAGATCCATGAGCAGCACTGGGTGTCCCTTTCCTGTGCAGTGATGCCCTGCCTGCTAGGTATAGGTCTCCCTTCTTCCCCAACCCATTTAGATTAGCATACTGTCTATCAGCTAACCAGATCCTCATGTCCTCAGGCAAAGTGCTAAGGGCTTGTTCCCTCACTAGAAGGTCTGCCAGCCCTTCAAAAGTGGTGAGCTGACATCCAATCACCCACCTATGAAAATAATTGCTTAGTTCAGCAACATATTCACACACACTTTCATCTGCCTTGCATCTATACTCACTGAACTTTTCCCTATAAGCTTCAGGTGTTAGCGTAAAAATTTCTAGCAAGCAGTTCTTTACACCATTATAATTTAAAAAGTCATTATCAGACAGTTTGGATAGAACATTTACAGCTTTACCATGGAGTAAGGGGGTCAGGAACTGTACCCAGAGCCCTTGGTCAACATAATACTGCTTACATACCATCTCAAACATATGAATGAAACTATCAAAAGTATCCTCCTCTGTTAATTGTGGAAGAAATTTACTAACCTTTGTTGCTTCTGGGGTTCAGTTACTCCCCTCCCCATTACCTTCATGACTCTGGTGAAGAGTCAGCATCTCTTTTTCATGTTGCCTCTGCCTCTCCTTCTCCTCAGTTTCCAGGCATAGCAGTTTCTCATTCTCAGCCTGCAGATGTCGCAGTTTCCCATCTTCCTCAGTCTCTAGAAGTCTCAGTCTCTCTGTTGCTTCTATTTCCAAACGCTTGGCCTCCAACTCAAGTCTCTAACTCCAGACGGATATTTAAGTTTTCTGTAGAAAAGTTGAGCTGTCCATTCTCTGAGTGTTGTACATCTCTAAGGCCAGTCTGATCATCCTCCTGGTTGCTATTCGCAGATGCAGCTGTGACTAAAGCTGCAATCATGTCTGCTTTAGTCAGGTTTCCATGCACCAGTCCTTTAGCCTGGCACATCTCAGCCAAATGGCTCCTTGTCAGTTTGCCATACTAATCTGCTGACATTCTTGCCTGCTCTCCCTGACTAACTAAGCTAACAAAAGAAATAAAACAATTATGATATGAACTCTGAATGTTCACTGCATGGCTGATTTAGAGTACAAAAATACCTTCAGTGATCACTGTACAGGAATTCAATGTCCACACAACTACAAGTCAATTAATATGTGATGTGGCTATCTCACCACTGTCAAACAATTAATATTTGATGTGGATATCCCACCGATGCCACCAATTAATACGTGACACCCCTGCACTGGCCCAGTAATTAAGGAACCTCAATCCTCACCACTAACACCAGTGAGGGACGTGCACATTGGGAGGATGACAAGTACACACACAGTAAAGTACAATTTCCCTTAACAGCACACAGAGATCACAGTCAGTCTGGGGCTGTTTTTTTCCCTCTCTCTCCAGATCCCCAGTAAGACTCCCCACTGGCACAGCTATAGGTTTCAGATATCAACCAAGTGGTCAAGCCAAAATCTCCAGCACTCTCTCTGTCCAACCAGTACTTTGTGTCCCTCCCCAAGTAGCTGACACGCACACACTGAGATTTGATTCATATACAAACACACGCAACACCTGGGGAAGGTTGGCACAGGTTCACTAGCTATGCCCTGTTCTGCCCAGACTATACGGTAGTACCAACTGCCACCAATCACCCTTATCGGCTTTTATAAAGGCCCTTACCAAAGGGTACTCAATCTTACTGTGTAATATCACTATTATCCAAATGGTAAGTGTGACTGAGACTTGAAGGCTATTGGAGTTACTTGTACAGTATCACCAAATACATATGTAAGTACTTTAAGAGCTTATAAACCTCTATACAAACAGCCACAATTAAAAGGTTTAAATATATTTAATAATAAACAATAAAAGCACAAGACAACACAGTGAGTTCAGAATCACAGGAAATACATTAAAACAACATTGTAGGATAGTCTCACATAAATATAGACAATAGCTAGACTAATCTTACTGTATTTCTATCCATCTCCAAGTGAAATCAATGTACCTAAATAACTTAGTTAGAAAGCAAGACGTGCTGGTGAGTGGAATGTTTTCAGATCCAAGAGAAGATACAAAATGTCCTGACTTTCTCTCTGAAATAGTTCTGAAGTTAATAATACACATTACTGCTGAGTTATCTCAGATTACACCATTCTTGTCACCTGTGCCTCAGCTTCCTAGGCTAGCAGGAACTTAATTTTTAACAGGTCTCTGTTAAAAATACTTATCTCTCAGAAGCTGACAATTCTCTCTTACAAGCTTGACTGAAACTGAAAGTCGTAAAACAATTACCTTGGAAACCTGTAATTATCTCTGTTTCCAGACAATAGAAAGAAGTCCCCAGCCTAGACATCCTGTCTCTTAGCTGAGATAAACTAACTTGATAACACATCATAAAACTCTTCACTTATCAACTTTTCATAGAGTTTTGCAAGTTAACTCTGTATCTCCCAATTTCTACTATGAAACCACACATTTGCATTGACATATAGTTTATACACATTTCTGCTCTTTTCCAGCCGGGTGCTCTGTAGTTACAATCTTGAAGCTCAGTACAGAGCACATAGCTTTCTTACATTTTTAAGGCAAGCATACAAGTCATATTACTATTCACAAATGACCGAATTATTTACAAAATTCTATCTAGCTGGGCTGGCGGTGTCACATTTCTACATAAATCATATTAATATTTTCAAGTGACATATAATTATTTACAAAATTCCAGCTAGCTGGGCTGGCAGCATCTCAGTTTATCACAACTGTTGTGACTCTATCTTAGTACATGTTGATGTGAATGACTTGAGCCATATACCTTTCTGGTTTATACTACGACAGACATGACTGCATTCTCAGATTGTGTGTCCCAGGCAGGTATGTCCCTAGCCCTAAGCAGCATTCTACCTTCACCATGAATGATGCCACAATACAGACAAAAAAATTACTGATTTCAACAATTGGTTTAGCTTCTGGTGTTACTCCTGGGGGATTCAGTAATCTGTCTACAAGGTCGACAGTCCACGCTGCTTTGCCAGAGGTGGCCTTCACCTGTCTCCTCAAGACTTTCGGATACTGGCAAAGACACTTGCCTCCCCCACAGTGCCTTTTTTAGGCAATGTCCAAACAACAAAACTTCTGATGTAAACAAATCCACTAATGACATACTTGAGGTCATGGTGCTTAATGCTAGGAGCTTAAACAATAAACTGCACTCCGTGGTAGCATTTCTCATCTTGGAAGATATTGACATTTGTGCAGTCAGAGGCTTGGCTCAAGGCCACAGACAGCATGCCCTATGAATAAGGCTACAATGCCTTTCACAAATTCGGACCCCAAATCAAGGGCGAAAAAAAAAAAAACAAAGCAAAGGTGGACGTGTAGCCATCTTCATTAAATCTAAATACACCTAAACACTAGTAAAACATTATGACTCTCTTGAGCTACTCCAGGTCCAATTAACTATAGGAAAAATACCCTTCCACAACATTGCTAGCTACAGGTCCTCCACCATGAACCAGGTGAAGCATACAAACCTACCTGCACTTGCTAGAGTTGCTCAGCATACAGCCAAATACCTTGGTCATGGGAGACTTCAACTATCCTTCCATCAAATGGGCAACGTGCATGAGTACAAACATGACTGCTATGAGGTTCCTCGACTTTGTTAATTGAAATGCCCTGGAACAGATGGTCCACTCCTCCACAAGGAGGTCAAATGTCCTGGACCTAATGCTTACCAACATGAGAGGTCACTGCACTACCCATTTGTGTTGTCCTCCCTGGTAAGGTCTGACCATAAATCTGTTTCATTTGAAGTAAAGATCAAACATGCTGACCTCACAGGATTAAAAAAAACTAAAGAAATATCTCCAAACCTAACCATTACCTACTAAGCGCTGGCAAAAAAATGCTTCATAGCCCCTGCCAACACAGACATCAATGTCTCCTATGCAGAGGAATACACAACTGCCCTATATAGCCACTTAAACAAATGCACTAACTCAGCTGTACCAACCAGGAACAAAACCAGGTCTTCCCAAAAAAACAACCACTGTGGTGGACTGCAGGTATAAACAAGTTATGTCTACCGAGTATCTCCAAAGAATAGGTCATAAAAGCACTCACCAAAGCCAAAATGCAGCATCTATGGGACCAGATAACATCCCAGGCTGCTTACTAAACAATCTAAAAAAGACCTAGCAGATCCACTCAGCACACTCTTTAACCATAGCCTGAAAACAGGCTTTGTCCCAGCAGAGTGGAAACAGCAACAGTATTCCGGTTGCACAAAAGAGGTCCATCAACTGACCCTGGGAACTATCGACCCAGAAGTCTAACTAGCCTAATCTGCAAGGCCATGGAAAGAATCATCATGGACCTCATCCACAAGGATAGGCAACCTTCAAACTCTTGGCCAGACTCAGTTTGGCTTCATCAAGGGCAGATCTTGCTTATTAAACCTGGTGGACTTCTTTGAGAATGTCACCAAAGCCTTGGATGACAGCAAAACAGTATATACCACTTATCTTGGTTTGGCCAAGGCTTTTGACACAGTCCCCCACTCACCATCACAGAGAAACTCTCCCAGCTGGGGATAAACCCATACATTACTAGATGGATAGCAAACTGGCTTACCAACAGAACACACACTGTCAACGTTGGGGAGACCACCTCCACCAGTAGACCAGTTACCAGTGGGGTACTGCAGGGATTTGTGCTTGGCCATCTACTGTATGGAGCCTATTTCTCTGAATTCCAGGCTAAGGTAGATGGCCTGTGGCTTACCAAGTTGGCAGATGACTGTAAACTGCATGCAATCGGGTTCACTATACAATCTCAAAATACTGAAATAAAGAATTTTAGTATCTCGAGACTGTATAGTCGAAAGTGCAGTTACACAAAACTGCACTATACTGAACGCAGAAATGTCAAATCCGCTGTTGTGGTGTCGTGTTCGTGATGTGTGGTGTGGTGTGTGGATTTAGCTGGGGATTCACATAAGTGGTGTTTTCGTAAGGGTATTGGGTAGGGATTTTAGTGTGTGTGACTGTGTGTAGTGATGGGTTTTATGTGTTTGTGTGTTTAGTGCGACCTTGGAGTTAGTATATATAAGTAGCGTGGGTGTGGGGCTTGCCCCCCTGCTTATAGGTAGGGTAGTTGTGTTTGTATGTTATGTTGTGTCTCTGTGTGTTGTTTTGTTTCTTGTAGTGTAGTTAGGTAGGTGTATATGTTGAGTGGTGGTGTATGTATGGTCGCGATTTTGATTTTCGCGGTTGTGGGTTTTCAGTTATGTGGATTTCCGGCTATACAGTCTCGAGATACTGGAATTCGATATTTCAGTATTTCGAGATTGTATAATGAATCCGTGCAATCAGAGTCCCTAAACGATGTAAACATATTACAAAAAGGGTTGATGCGGACAAATGACTGGTGCCAAACCCACAAACTAAAACTTAACTCAAAAATGCCTCATCCACTGCAAATTATGATATAGATAGTACTCCACTACGCTCAACCTCTTACTAAAACACAGGTTGATAGCAATCTAAACTTCAATCACCATGTGTCAGTAGTGGTAAGAAAAGCATTCTACACTACACACCTCATAAATAAGGGTATCACATCCAAGACCAGGGAGGTTATAGCTCCACTGTACTCAACCCTTATCAGACCACTAACTGAGTACACTGTGTCTTCTGTATGCACCTCACCAGACACCTGCAGCAACTGGAGAGACCACAGAGGTTTCTTACCAAGAGAATCCAAGGCCTCCAAAACATGACAAACATGACATACATGGATAGACTGAAAGCCCTGTCACTGTACTCTATCATACACGCTGCTGAGAGGTGACCTGGCAGTCCCGGACCCTGACCTAATGAAATTGCTACATATACGAAAATCAAATGGGACAAGAATAACTTGCTCCAGGGATCTCAACCTAGCCTGTGACATTAACAGAACATGCTGGAGAGACACACATATCTCTTATCAATTATCACTCCTCTGGTATACACTCCCACTCCATGTGAAGCACAGCTCCTTAACGACCCTATTCAAGTGCAACCTTGACAACTAGATGGATGACCTTCAATTCACTCCAGAGGTGGCACCAATGTCCCTCATGGACAGGGACAGTCGGTACTGATCACAGAATCACTCTGCTAACAATGACTGTCTAAATGTAGTCAATAACATTACTCAGGTTTTTTGCATGTCTTGGCTTGTAATGGCCCTAGGGCCATTAGCCTAGTAACCTCCTATGAACCTATGAATTCCTGCACGCTTCAAATATGTGTTAATTAGTACTTCACTATATGCTGTTTGGGCATGGATTCCAGCACGTCTCTTGTAGTTTAACAGGTTGCCAAACACATTTTACTAAATGTGACTTTCAATAGAAGTTTGCTGTTTCTCATGCAAAGTCAGTTTTCAATGTGAGATTGTTCTGCTTTCTTTTGAAAATGTCTGTCAGTATCTTTTTCTGTAAAATTTGAAATAAAACTTTTACCTGAAAAACTAATTTCTGTGACAACTGTAAAAGTAAAAAATAAAATAGTATATATACAGACAGTTTGACCAGCAGTTATGATAGTTGTGGAGGCACAGTCAAGTAATGGGATATTGGTATAGGCAGCAGTGGCCTGATAGCCAATAAAAGTTGGTCCTACATGTGCTGAGTGATGTCAAAGGGGATAGCAATTCCCCCTAATACAGAAGGTAAGGTATGTCAAAATTGAGATGTAAATTTCCTGAAAGCATGCACACCCCTTCAAAAAAAAAAAAAAAAAACAGTAAGTTGGTATGCAGTAATACTTCTGATTTTTTTGTATGACTTGTGGGTTGTTGAACAAAAAAATGATGCAGCATTTATATTGTCTTTAATTGTTTAGTTTAATTAATTGCCCTAAAATATTAATTAATTCATTAATAGGCCTAGATTGTGTAATATATTTTAAACATGCTGCATTTTAGTAATGTATTTTTGCAGTGCCTGTTTTACAGCCACCAGCAACTGCAAAGGGGTTGACATTTATCAGTTCATAAAGTCTGCATTATTTGGAGTGATGCTCAGAGTAATCTGACCTTCAGTATCCGTTCTGTAGTTATTATTACATATTACAGTGATACAGACTTCTTTACATGATGCGACTGGAAAGGATTTCTGCAGCTAGTTAAAAACTATTACTCTGTCACTTAGCACAGAGGACTATAACTCTGGCTTGTTAATGAACTGCCTCCTAAGGCAAGGGTGCAGGTTTTTAACCTTCCACCTTCATTCACCTGCTATGTGGCACTGAGCAAGTAATGTTACCAGAAAATGCTCTGGAGTGATTGGGAATTTGGGCTAATCTCCTTAATGTTCTCCAGGAATGCATGCCAAATAATTATGAACCTGTTGTCATTGTTTGCTAGCCATTCCCTATTGCATAGCTGATCTAGGTCAGAAAATGTTGTGGCAACATTACTAGTACAAAAATGTATTTAATGTAGCACATCAATTTTATTCTTCAAGGAAAGCAGGAACTGCATTAGTAATATGTTCTCTTTAATGTGGATTTACCCAGATTAGTTTTACTTCTGCAGAAATTATGCATAATGACTTAGAATGGCTGGATCTTATTGTATGATGCTTTTGAACTTTATACAATTTTATGTGGTGGTGCTGCGGTAGCGTTGTTGCCTCACATTAAGACGTTGTCCTGTTCGATTCTCAGTTAAAGCGTCTTCTGTGTGGAGACATGCGTGAATGAGCGTACCTTCGTTGAAGGTTGTACGTCAGGGCTGGCAACTCGGTACGTAAAAATCTACTGCCAATCATTAGCGGATCGGAGTTCCGCTGTGGCGACCCCTAACCGGGAAAAAGCCGAAAGATGCATGTAGTTCCTTTAAAGCAACCAGTAAAGTACATATCATTAACTTCTTCACAACAATAAGGAGTATTCACAGTCAACCAAGTAGCTATAACTGCTGGTGGGGGTGGGATGGGGACTCTGTGGATGAAAATACCTTATGCTCTTATCATAAGGTCATTTTTAAACCATCTTTAATCTGGCTTTGCAGGGCAAGTGTGTGTGTACGTGTGTGTGTCAATTAAGTTGGAATACTTTGGCTACTGGGTGTATGAAACAATTTGAAATCTCTGACTGGTCATTATCGCTGCTATTTGTTGACACATCTCAGAAGGATGTAGTCAAAAATGAAGCTATAATCGCTGGGTTTGAGAGATGTCTGTAGATAAAAATGACTGACCCTGTTGAGCTGATACAGTTTATTATGCATTTATTTATTTATTTTCAGTTTGGTAAGCGGGTAAGTCCACTGGGCCACAAAGAACACGTTTTCAGTGGAGGCCCAGGGAGAAAAGCTCCAGAGAACAGTTACATAGAAACAGAATATACAATCAATACTAGAGAGTATGTAGCGTACAATAAAATAATGTGGTAACATACAATAAATTCACAGAGAAAATACAGCATGCAATACAATAATCAGACATTCTTGATAAAGGCAGATGATTAGTATACGTGAATTAAATTTTTTTGTTTGTTTAAGTACGTTAACGAACAGTTTGAGTAAGGGAGAGGATTGGGTGCAGTAGGTGAAAGTCAGAGTTGGGTGAAAATAGAAGTAGTTGTTGCAGAGAGAGTGGGGAGGTTGAACAGCTGAAAGGGGAAATTAAGTTGGGGAGTGGGGTGTACATATCCATTCAGTAGTAAGATAGGAGAACAAGAGAGATTTGAATTTAGTATGGTCCTGGGTGTTGCGAAGAGCGGGCGGGAGAGAGATCCATAGTTCAGAAATGGAGTAGGAAATTAGGAGGTGGCCAGGTGGTCGCGATGGTTTGTGGATCTGTAGGAGGTTTTGGTTTTCAGATCTGAGTGAGCGGTTAGGGATGTAGGAGTTTAGTGTGGTGGAGAGTGAGGGGCAGCTAGTAGGTTTGTGGATGAGCCTGTGGGCATTAGTGAGTTTCAGCAAGGTCAAATAATTTGGAAATTCGAGCCACTTTTAGAGTATGGAGAGAGTGGCAGTGGTGGGGAGAGTATTTTTGAGTTGGCAGCTAATCTGCTTATTTTATTATAGCATGATTCAAGCTTGGATTGCACGCTGAGATGGAGATTGTTTAATGGGGGGGTGTCATATATAAGAGAGGGGAGAAGGTAGGAAGATGCTAGAGTTTTTCTGGTGGAGAGGGAGAAAGAGCGATTGTGCCTGTATAGAAGTCCCAGTTTTTGTGTTTTTTTAATGGAGGATTAAATATGGGTGTTGAATTTTAGGTGTTCGTCGATGATGCCAAGGAGTTTGGTATTAGATATGATTTTAATTGGGATGTTTTCACTATTGATTCTTGAGAAAGTGTTTTTGTCTATCTGAGAATTTCTAGAGGGGGAAATGATCATCAGTTTAGTGTTATTGGCATTAAGGGCAAGGTGGTTATTGTTCATCCAAGATTCTGTTTTAGAGAAAGCTGACTGAGTTTTTTTGAGTATTTCGGAGGGGGTGTTGGCAGAGCAGATGATAGATGAGTCATCTGCATACTGGATTACTGATGAGTCAGGGACGGCAGGGTGAAGGTTGTTAATAAATATATTGAAGAGTAGTGGTCTTAGAACACAATCTTGTGGGACCCCAGTGGGGGTGTGTTGAAAGGTGGAGGTTGAGGATTACCATTGAACGGCTTGTTGACGTTCAGAGTGATAGCTTGAGAACCAGGCTAAGGAGGAGGTAGAGAGGCTGACAGATGAGAGTTGAGTTAACAGTGGAGGGTGGGAGATGGTGTCAAAAGTTTTGGATAGGTCTAGGAACAAGGAAGATACAAGTTTACCAGAGTCGCAAGCTTGATTAATAGTTTCAAGAAAGGACAGGAGGGCAGTTATGGTACTGTGGCCAGGGCAGAAGCCATGTTGAGTATGGGTAAAAAGGTTGTTTAGGGTAAGATATGACATCAGCTGACTATGGACACATTTCTCAAGGATTTTTGAAAGAGGGGAAATAACAGCTATAAGTCTGAACTTGGAGGTATCTGTGTTTTTGCCTCCTTTATGCAGTGGGATGATGTATGCTTGGTGCCAGATAGATAGGACATATGCTTCTGTAATGGATCTGTTGATTAAGATGGAAATGGGAGAAGCTATATTGTCAGCAGATAGTTTTAGGAAGGTTCTGGGAGATTGTTGAGTGCGTTTCAGCTAGGTTTTAGTTAGAGTAGTATTTTTTTTATAGTACATGTGGGAATGGGTTCCAAGTTGAAGGGGGTAGAGGGAAGTGTGTTGTTGGTGTGGCTGGGAGAGGTAGAGGAGTTGGTGTTGGGGGGGGGAGGAAAAGAGGAGGATAGTTTGGCTATGCAATCTATGAAGAAGGAGTTAAACTGAGTTGCAGTGTCCAGGTCAATAAGGTTTGGGTTTGGGCACAGGTTGTCTTTGTTACCAGGGTGAAGGAGGGAGGAGATAGAGGCCCAGAACTTTCTTGGGTCGGTAGAGTGGTTGGTTTGAAGTTTGAGGTAGTACAATTTAAGATCTCTTATTATAAGTTTCTTTATAGAGTTACAAAGTTGTTTGAATCCTAGTAGGTACTTTGGTAGTTTGCTTTTTTGATACAATTTCCAGGTTTTATCTCTTTGTAGCATGGCAAGTTTGGTTTCTTTCGATAGCCATGGGGAGGTCTTGGCTCTTATTCATTTGGTTCTTACAGGGGCATGGTTATTGAGAGTGTTTTTGAATGTATCACTGAAGTAGGCAGTGGCGTTGTCGAGGGGCAGGGTTCTTAGGGGAGACCTGTCAGTAAGTCTTAGACATTCAGAGAAAGTATAAGGGTTGAAGTGGGTGAGATTGCGTGTATGCATGTAATGGTGTTGTTGTTGGAGAGGGCAGGGGTGATAGTCAGCGAAGGCTGGAAGGTGGTCACTAATGGGGTCTGGAAGGACTGAGATACAGTTGGGATGGGATGTAAAGATCCAGTCAATGATGTTGCCAGAGAACCCATCTTTGCTTGGCCTGGTAGGGGAGTTTATGACTTAAGTGAATTTGAAGAGATTGAGTGATTGAGATGAGGCTTGAGCATTTACTGAGGCCCAATTTATGTTAGTGTCACCTAGGATGTAGGTTTAATTTTTTTATGTTGGAGGAAAACTAGAAGTGGATATCTTCTAGTATTGCGAAGTTGTTACCAGGGGTATATATAGGGCAGCTATACAAATGAATTTATGACTGTTTAGTTTTAGCAGAGCAATAATTAGTCTGTTTTTACATGACTGGTGTGCAACTGTGTAAAGTAAATTAGAATACTTTACTGCAGTCATTTTTAATCAGTCAGGCATGAGATGAGTACACAGTTGATAAAATGGCCACAAACGTCAAGTATGGCTACTGGTAGATTAAAATGACCGCCATGTGAGAGGCAATTTATGGACAAAATATTCTGAAATTAGTGTTTATGACAATACTGGTTCAAACATTTTATTTCCCTGCTACTGTAAAAATATTCAAAAAGTACACTTGTGTACACTTACCATAAATGTAGATGTTTGAGTGTATTCACTGTTGCAGTCATCACACTTGGCTTATCTGCCTGCAGGTAGCCCTCAGTCGGCCTGAATACCAGAGTCTTGGGAATTCTGCATCGGATGTTGTCGCCATATCCATGACGTCAGGTTGTCAGGGGTATAAAACATGCAGCAGACGCCATTACATCGGTTTTTCTTGCCCCAGATGTCAGCAGCCCCTAAAATAGGAAGCGATCAAATGGTGTGGAACACCTCCAGTAAAAAGTAAACACCATTTCCATAAGATATGGGCAAAAAAGAGGATAGGTAGAAAGTATAGAAAGACAGGGGGCTGGAGGGAGGGTAACCAGGACTGCAACAGTGAATACACTCGAACATCTACATTTATTTATTCTTATTTCACTGTTGCAGTCATCACACTTCGGTTGATTCACAAAGCTGAGGAAGGGTGGAGGCAATCAAGAAGTAGTAGGGCTGGCTAGCAGGCCTTGTAAGACTGCTGTGGCAAATCCAGCTCTGGATTTAGAAAAGATAGGTAAGTGGTAATGCTTGATGAAGGTGTGTCCGGAACGCCAGGCTGCAGCTTCCAGGATGTCCCTGGTAGGGACTCCCCTGAGAAAAGCTGTAGAGGTTGAGGTAGCCTGAGTGGAATGAGGCCTGATCCCCTGTGGGGTAGGTTTTCCATGGTGTTTGCAGCAGACATGGATGCAGTGTGCTATCCATTTAGAAATGGTTTGTTTAGAAATGGCCTTGCCCTCTGCCCCTGTAGCAAAGCTGACTAGCAGCTGGTCAGATTTTCTGAAAGGTTTAGTCCTGTCAAGGTAGAACCTGAGCTGTCTGTGCACATCCAAGGAGTGCAGGATCCTTTCCCCTTTATTCTGAGGATTAGGAAAAAAGGTTGGTAAATGGATGGACTGGTTTAAAGCGACACAGAATCTGAGCTGTCTGTGCACGTCCAAGGAGTGCAGGATCCTTTCCCCTTTATTCTGAGGATTAGGAAAAAAGGTTGGCAAATGGATGGATTGGTTTAAAGCGACACAGAACCTGAGCTGTCTGTGCACGTCCAAGGAGTGCAGGATCCTTTCCCGTTTATTCTGAGGATTAGGAAAAAAGGTTGGCAAATGGATGGATTGGTTTAAAGCCACACTGGATACCACCTTGGGCATAAAAGATGGGTTAGTCCTGAAGGAAACCCTGTCCACATGGAAGATAATGAAGGGTTCCACAGCCATAAGGGCCTGTAACTCAGACATTCTTCTTGCTGAAGTGATGGCTAACAGTAAAGCTGTTTTCCAAGAGAGGAATTTTAACTCTGCTGTAGTGGCAGGCTCAAAAGGGGGAAGTGTGAGCTTCTCTAGTACAAAGTTAAGGTCCCAGGCAGGAGTGGAAGCTCTCCTTGGGGGTCTTAAATTGTTAGCGCCTCTCAGGAACTGTTTGATCAGAGGGTGAGAGAAGGGCTTGGTATTGTAATGAGCTGAGATGGCAGAGGCATGAATCTTAATTGATGAGAAGGACAGGCCTTTGGGGAGCAGCTCTGCTAGGTAATGTAGGATTTGAGGCAAGAAGGGCACGGCTGTGTCCTTCTCTTGAGACTGGCTCCAAGAACAGCATCTATTCCACTTTTCTGAATAGGATTTCCTAGTACTGGGCCTCCTGGCCTCAAGGATAACATCCAGCACCTGTTTGCTGAGGGTTGCTGGTGATATATTCAGGGAATAAGCCAGGCTGCCAGGTTCAGGGTTTGCAGCTGAGGATGCAAAATCTGTCCCTCCTGCTGGGACAGCAGAGAGGGGGTCTGATGTAGGTGCCAGGGTGGCACTGCTGTCAGACTGCGTAGGAGTGGGTACCAGTGCAGGCATGGCCAGTCTGGTGCAATAAGGATTGCCTTTGGCAAGTCCTGTTTGATCTTGAGGAGTACTCTTGGAAGAAGGGGCAGAGGGGGAAAGGCATAGATGCTGCAAAATATGTTTAGTTAATGGTTTTGGGGGGACGCAAAGAGGTCCACCTCTAGTGTCCCCCACCTGTGTATTAGAAGTTTGAATGAGTTTGGCTCCAGTTTCCACTCATGTGGGTCCATCAGATTTCTGCTTAAGCCGTCTGCCAGTGAATTTTGTTTGCCTGGTAGATATTGAGCTTGCAGGTGCACTTGGTTGCTTAAGGCTGTGTTCCACAGAGCCATGGCTAACCTCAGAGTGGGTAAGAGTGAGTTTCCCCTTGCTTATTTATGTACCACATAAAGTACAGTTTTGTACCTACCATAAATGTAGATGTTTGAGTGTATACCCTGCTGCAGTCATCACACTTGGGTTATCCTGCCGTCAGGCGTTCCCGCAGTCGGCACGAATTCCAAAGTCTTGGTCCGGCGTCGGTTGCTGTCGCTTCTTCCCTGACGTCAGAGAGCCAGGGGTATATCAGAGGCATCCAACGCCATTTTCTTCAGTTTTTCTTGCCCCAGATGTCAGGTGCCCCTAATAGGTAGGCAAAAGATATATATATATATATATATATATATATATATATATATATATATATATATATATAAATATATATACACACACATATACATATAGCTATATGGAAAAAATAAAACAAAACCCTTAGGCACAAGCAAATACACCACAGAGGTAGGATAGAATAGAGTGGTAGAGATAAGTTCAGCTAGTTTAGAGGGGATGGAGGGAGGGCAACCTGGACTGCAGCAGGGTATACACTCGAACATCTACATTTATGGTAGGTACAAAACTGTACTATGTTCATCGTGTTACCCTGCTGCAGTCATCACACTTGGGTAGAATCCCAAAGCTAAGGATGGGCGGTGGAGTCAAACAGGGTTAGAGGAGGCTAGAAGGCCCTGCAAAACTGTAGTGGCGAAGCCAGCTCTAGTCTTAGAGTAAAGTGGTAAGTGGTAATGTTTGGTGAAGGTGTGTACTGAACTCCAAGTTGCAGCTTCCAGAATATCCTTGGTTGCCACCCCCCTGAGGAAGGCTGTAGATGTAGCTGCTGCCCTGGTAGAGTGGGGCCTTATGGTAGCAGGAACTGGTTTTCCATGGTGGGTGTAGCAAAAACGTATGCAATGTCCTAGTTTTGAGATAGTCTTTCCTTGTGATGTTGTAGCATAGGATACAAAAAGCTGGTCAGATTTTTGAAAACCTTAGTTTTATCCAAGTAGTAACGTAGCTGCCTGTGAATGTCCAAGGAATGCAGGAGTCTCTCCCCTTTGTTCTGTGGATTTGGAAAGAAGGTGGGTAAATGGATGGTTTGATTTAGAGCCACACTGGATACAACCGTAGGCATAAAGGAGGGGTTAGTTGGTAGAGAAACTCTGTCTTGATGAAAAATGAGGAAAGCCTCCACTGCCATTACTGCCTGAAGTTCTGAAACTCTTCTAGCTGAAGTGATTGCTAGCAGCAGGGCAGTCTTCCATGATATAAACTTTAAGTCAGCTGAGAAAGCTGGCTCAAAAGGAGGTAGCGTGAGTTTTTCCAGAACAAAGTTAAGGTCCCAAGTAGGTGTTGGTGCTCTTCTGGGAGGCCTAATACTTGTGGATCCAGTTTCCACTCGTGGGGATCCATGATGTTTCTGCTTAGGTCATCTGCCAATGTGTTCTTTTTTCCTGGCAGGAATTGAGCTTGTAATTGAACTTGGTAAGCCAGTGCTGTGTTCCATAAGGTCATTGCTTGCCTGCATAGAGGGTAGGAGTGTGCACCCCCTTGTTTGTTTATGTACCACATTACTGTGGTGTTGTCTATCCTTATGATAAGCTGTCCTGGATGCAAGAGGTCATTGAAGGCTGTCAGAGCATTTTGTACAGCTAGCATTTCTTTTTGATTGATGTGCAGATTCCTTCGATCTGCTGTCCATAAGCCTTGAACGCACCGTCCTGCCATGTGTGCCCCCCAGGCATAGTCCGATGCATCCGTTGTCATAGCTTGGCTGGCTGGGGGTAGGGTGAAAGGCTGACCCTTGTTTAGGTGACAAGCTTGTGACCACCATAGAAACTCCTGTTGAAGGTAGGGAATGAGATTTATCATTGTTTCCAAGCTGTGGTTGTGTTGAGTCCATATGCTTTTTAGGTACCATTGTAATTTCTTCATATGCAGTTTTGCAAATGGTATTAGTAGTATGCAAGATGCCATGAAGCCTAAGGCCTGCAGAATTTTTCTTGCAGGGAGTTGGGTCTTTGTTGCCATTGTTCTGAAGTATTGAGTTAATTGTAGTTGTTTGTCTGGTGGCAGACAAGCCATCTGGGCCGTTGTATTCAAGCTGGCACCCAGGAATGTCATAAAATGTGAGGGCACTAGTTTTGATTTCTTTTCGTTTACTGTGTACCCTAGGCAACTTAGAAGATGTCTTACAAAAGCCAGGTGTTGTAAGAGAATGTCCTTGCTTTCTGCTTGGATGAGACAGTCGTCTAGGTATGGGTATATTTGAATTCCTTTCTGTCTGCAGTAAGCAATTACTGGTGCGAGGCACTTTGTGAAAACCCTGGGAGCAGTAGATCAGCCAAAGGGCAGTGCAGAGAATTGGTAATGGTTTGAACCTGCAATGAAACGGAGGTATCTTCTGCAATTTTGTCTGATATGGTCATGCAGGTATGCCTCCTTGAGGTCCAACGTTACTAGCCAAGCTTTCTTGCCCAACATGGGAAGAAGCTGCTGTAGTGTTAGCATCTTGAATTTGGGTACTTGCAAGAAGGTGTTTAAGATTGAAAGGTCCAGAATGGGTCTCCAAGCATTGTCCTTTCTGGGGACTAGAAAGAGCCTTGAGTAAAATCCTTGGCCTTGCTCCTGTGTAGGTACCAGATGAATGGCTCTCATGTCCATGAGAGCTGTAACTTGTTTTTGTGCCTCTGCCCATTGATTTTGTGGCAGGTTTGGCATTCCTTTTATCCTTGGCAAGGTGTGGAAATGGAATCTGTATCCACGTGAGATAATGTCTAGGACCCATTTGTCCTTTGTGACGATGCGCCAGTTGTCTGCAAAAGTGCTAATTTTCCTCCCAAGGGAGCTGCCAAGAGGGTTTTGCTTGGCAGTTTGAGGTTTGAGTCATTGTGTTTGCCTTCTAGTGGTTTAGGACCTGTCTTCTCCTCCGTTCTGTGTTGTAGTGCCCCATTGGCGAGGTTTGTAAGGGATTTGTGCTTGTCCTCTGCCCCTTGGGCGCCTGTATTTACCCCTCTGTGGTCTGTCAGAAGCTGAAAAGGACCAATTTTTTGTTGGCCAATTTCTGCTGAAGCGTGGGGGCTGTACCTGTAAGAAATCTTTGACCGTTTGATAGATTTTGCCTTATCCTCCATTTTCTTTAAAACCTCCTCTGCTTTAACCCCAAATAAAACATCCTGCTGTAAGGGTGCATCCAGTACCTTTGCTTTAACATGATCAGGCAGAGATTGTTCCTTTAACCAAGCATGCCTACGTATTACAGACCCAGTAACAGCTGCTCTAGAGGAAGCTTCCAAGGCATCAAAACCACATTGTAAAGTATGTTTGCCCACCTGTTCAGCTGCATGCAGCAGATCTTGCATTTCCTTGAATTCAGACTGTTGAGGGTGCATGCCCATCTTTTGTTTTATTTGAGACATTAGGAATTACTGGTATTTAAGCATGTGAAATTGACAATTTAGTGTTCTCATAGCTAGAGTAGTTGAGGTGTAAACCTTCTTCCCCCACCTATCTAGTGCTCTGGAGTCCCTTTCTGAGGGTACAGGATTTTTAGCCAAAGAAGCCTTAGCCCCTTTGGGACCCTGGGAGATTGTTTCTGGATCAGCAGCAGGGCTTTTGTAAAGGAATTTGTGAGAGTCAGGCACTCTATACCTAGTTTGGCTGGAGCAGGAGGCAGAGAATCTGGATTTAGACTAGATTCTAAGAAGACATCATCCACTATGTCCAAAACTGGGGGGATAGCAAGTGGTCTGTGCTGGGGGAGTAAAAGAAACTCTCGGAGCCTTTTCTTTGAGTCAGAGTAGTCCTGACCTTCCCAGTGGAAATGTTCCCTCATGGTGTGTAAGGTTTCCCCAAAGGAGTAGTCTTCAGGGGGAGAAGCTGAGGGAATGGAGTCTTCAGCATCATAATCTTCATAAGGGGGAAAGGAGTAATCTTGTTCCTCAGAGGAGCCTGAGGAAACAGACACCTGACCAGAGGAGGCATAATCCTCCTCTTGTCTAGGCCTTTTGTCAGGGCGGTGGGTTGGGAACCCCTGATCAAAGAAATCAAATCTTCAGCCATGTTCAGCATCTGTTTCTCAGGCATAAGGCCTTGACCTGGAGACTGAAGTGTAGGCTTTTTTGGTTTTAGAGGAGTCTTAAGCTTAGCATAAGATTTTACGGTGAGGGTAGTCGGTTTGAAGACACCTTCAGAAACCGAAGGTGTTTCTGCAGCACTGGCTTCCCCTACTGCAATGTCGTTGGTAGGGCCTAAGGAAAATGGCTGTGTCGGCCTATAAATCTCTGCTGGGGGATCTGATGCGGTCTGGGGATCCAATTCAGCGGTAGCCAGGGGCTGCGTAGGCGCCTCACTGAAAACCGGAGAACCGGTGACCAGGCCAGCCGAGGCCTCGGAGTCTGGCTTGGATCTAGGCTGCCGGTCCTTATCCTTGCGTTTTTTATGCACGCCGGTAGTCAGTTGCTCTGACGGCATAGTGTAATTAAATTTTCTACCGAAGTAGTGTCGTGCGAAATCAAAGCGACGCTTTATAGTTCGCTTATTGAACCTAGCACAAAACTGACAACCAGTGACGTCGTGGTCTGGGCCTAGGCAAGGTATACAAAAAGAATGAAAGTCCTTATGAGGTATTTGCTTCCCACAAGAAATGCAATTGTTAACTTTTTCTGACATCGGACTGAGGCAAGTAAAGGTTCCCCAACGGGGTACTTAGCTTTGAAGACTTCGGACTGAAACTTGATTCGAAAATCTCAGGTGTCGGCCGACCGGCACTTGTGAACTGCTTCTGCTTCAGGCACCGTGCGGCAAGAAAGACTGAAGAAAATGGCGATGGATGCCTCTGATATACCCCTGGCGCTTTGACGTCAGGGAAGAAGCGACAGCAACCGACGCCGGACCAAGACTTTGGAATTCGTGCTGACTGCGGGACCGCCTGATGGCAGGATAACCCAAGTGTGATGACTGCAGCAGGGTAACACGATGAACATCTGTGGTGTTGCCTGTCTTTATCAGGAGTTGCCCTGGCAGGATAAGGTATTTGAAGGCTGTTAGTGCATTCTGCACAGTTAAGATTTCTTTTTGATTGATATGGAGGTGAATTTGTCCTGGGCTCCATTTGCCTTGAATGCATTTTCCTGCCATGTGAGCCCCCCCATGCATAGTCTGATGCGTCTGTTGTCAGTTTGGATGGCAGGGGTTGTGAGAAAGGGAGTCCCTTGTTGTGGTTGCAAGCCTCTGTCCACCAAATGAACACTGTCCTTAGGCAAGGAATGATAGGAATCACTGTTTCCAGGTCCTGGGAATGTTGACACCAGAGACTTTTTACGTACCACTGAAGTTTCCTCATATGCAGTCTTGCATATGGAATCAGTAGCTACATGAGGATATGAACCCTAGGGCTTGCAGTATTTTTCTTGCAGATAGCTGGTTTTGTGTGGCCAGTAGTTTGAAATAAGTTGTCAAATAAACCTGCTTTTCAGGAGTGAGGAATGCCATCTGAGAAGTTGTGTTCAAGCTTGCTCCCAGGAATACAATCTTTTGGCTGGGTAACAGATGTGATTCTTTTCGTTGATGGTATACCCCAGAGAAGTCCGGAGTCTCTCTACAAACGTCAGGTGCTGAAGTAGCAATTCCTGACTGTCCGCCTGAATCAGGCAATCATCCAGGTATGTGTAAATTTGAATATTTCTCTGCCTGCAGTAAGCAATGGCTGGAGCCAGGCACTTTGTGAATACCCTGGGTGCAGCAGATAAGCCAAAGGGAAGTGCAGAGAACTTATAGTGCATAGAACCTGCCCTGAAACATAGATACTTCCTGCAAGATTCCCTTATGGGGATAAGCAGATAAGCTTCTTTTAAGTCTAGGGTGACTAGCCAGGAGTCCTTGGCTAGTATATGAAGGAGCTGCTGGACTGTAAGCATTTTGAATTTTGGTACCACCAGGAAGGTGTTTATGGATGACAGATCCAGAATAGGGTGCCAAGTGTTCTCTTTCCTGGGCACCAGGAACAGCCTGGAGTAGAAATCCTGTCCCCTTTGCTCTGATGGCACAGGTTGAATAGCCCTGATACTGAGAAGAGAAAGTACTTGCTTTTGGGTCTCTGTCCACTGGCTTGGAGGAAGGTCTGGCAATCCACTTGGGTTGGCAGAGAGTGGAAATAGAATCTGTATTCTTGGGATACAATGTTTAAGACCCTTCTGTCCTGGGTAATATACTCCCAATTTTTTGCATGCATGGCGGGTTTTCCTCCTAGGGGTGCAAGTACTTAGGCATGGCTGGGAAGAATTAAGGACAATTCATTGTGAACTTTTTCCATAGGGGGGTGGCTTATCACTCCCAGTTTTTGAGGAGGGAGCACTCCATTGTTTAGATCTGTGCATACCCTGAGACTGTAGTCTTTGTGGTCTGTTGCCCCTGGGTTGGACTGAGAAGGTCTGGAAGGGACTGGAAAGGACCAGTTTTTTGAAGACCAATGCCTACTGAATCTTGGTGGCTGTACATGTAAGAAATCTTTAACAGTTTGCATGGATTTAGCTTTTTCCTCCATCCTTTTAAGAACTTCTGCTTTAGAGCCAAACAAACATTCTTGGTTTAATGGAACATCAAGTAATTTTGTCTTGACATGGTCTGGCAAGATTTTTTCCTTCAGCTAAGCATGCCTTCTCAGAACAGACCCAGTGACAGCAGCCCTGCAAGATGCTTCTAAGGCATCAAAACCACACTGCAAAGTATGTTTACCAACTTGGTTTGCAGAATGCATATAAGTCCTTATTTTCTGCACAATCAGGAATCAACAACATTTTTTGTTTAATTAGATCAATAATATGCTGCTGGTACTTCAACATGTGAAACTGGCAATTTCAAGCCCTGATGGCAAGAGTTGCAGAGGTATAAACCTTCTTACCCCATCTGTCTAGAATTCCCTGTCTGAAGGGGTAGGGTTTTTGGCTGTAGAAGCCTTAATACCTTTAGGTCCCTGGGAAATGGTCTCTGGATCTGCAGTGGGATTTTTAAAGAGAAATTTGTGAAAGTCAGGTACTCTGTAGTACCTGTCAGACTTTCTAGGAGCAGGTGGTAAGGTATCAGGAGTAAGGCTGGATTCCATGAAGACATCATCTACAATATCCAGGACAGGGGGAATAGCTAGAGGCCTATGCTGAGGCAAGTCTTAAAAATTCCCTGAGTCTCTCTTTGAACTGAGGGTAGTCCTGGCATTCCCAGAGGAAATGCTCTCTTAGGGTATGCAAGGTTTCACCGAAAGAAAGGTCTTCTGGGGGTGGAGGCTGAGGGAATTGAATCCTCTGTATCTGAGTCCTCATAGGTAGATAAGGGTATGTCCTGGTAATCACAGGGGTCAGAGTCATCAGACTCATGGTCTGAAGAATCAGAAGGAAAATCAATTCTTTGTCTTTTAGAGGGTGAAGGCTAGCTGCCCCTAATTAAAGTAAAAAGGTCTTCAGCCACTCTAAGCATTTGTTTCTGTGGCATGGGAACTTGAGAATGTGCTTTGGTCGTCGGTTTCCTAGGTGTAGTGCGTACTCTGGGCCTGAGAAATTCAGTAGATTTAGTCATTAACGAAGTAGTCAGTTTGATACAGACATCGGAAGGTCTGAATACACACTCAGAAGCTGGTGCCTGCACAGCAGCTCCAGACCCATCCAAGGTAGAGACATCTGCAGGATCCATTGTCGAAGAAGCATCTCGTGGCATACCGGACTCAGAATGGGTCTCAGTAGAGGCCAACAAATCTGTAGAAGCGGGTAACAGGGGCTGCGAAAGCGTCTCACTGAGTACCAGTGGACTGGTGACTAGCTTAATGGAAGCGCCATCGGCAGTTTTGGACCTATGCGGTCTGTCTCTGTCTTTATCTTTGCGTTTTTTTCGGAAGATCGGTAGTCAGACGGCTTACTGAAGCCATTTCGGAATACGGAGAATGACAGCGAAAGAATTTGGAGACAAAAATAGCCCGACAATGAATAGTTCAGGCTTTGAACAAGGCACAAAACCGACAGCGAGGGACGTCGTGGTCTGGGCCTAAACAAGTGACGCATTAAGAATAAAAATCTCTGTGAGGTATTTGCTTTCCACAGGCAAGACAATTATTAACTTTTTCTGACATTGGTTAGAGCAGGAAAAAAGGATCCCCAATGGGGTACTTAGCTTTAGAAGACTTAAGGTTTGAAACTTGAAAAACAAAAATTTCAGGTAGCTGTGGCACTTGCTAACTGTTTCTGCTTCGGGCTCCCGCGCGACAAGAAAAGCTGATGTAATGGTGTCAGCTGCATGTTTTATACCCCTGACGTCATGGATGAGGCGACAGCATCCAACGCAGAAATCCCAAGACTCTGGTATTCGGGCCGATTGAGGGCTACCTGCAGACAGATAACCCAAGTGTGATGACTGCAACAGTGAAACACAAAGAACATCTACAAATTTTAAACACACTCTCAAATGTTGCGATGTTTTAAATTATATTTCTTGTATAAATTATATTTCTTGTATAATAATCAAGAAGATGAATCAAAGAAGACATACATTTATGTCTGCATGGTTTTAAAAATGTGTGCAGGAGGCTTAAGATTTGAAAACAGTTTGGGGTTCAAGGAACACTAAGCCTGCCACTAAGCAGATGCATTTCAATGATTGCAAGTTTCAACTGAAGAGACTATTGCCCCTGCTAAGTGTATTTTCAGTGTGTGACTGATTTGTTTTGTTTAGCAAATGTTCATCAGTGTTTGTGCTATAAAATTTGAATCAAGTTTTAAATGAAATAAAAATCGCTGTAATCACTTTAAAAGTAAAGATGAAAATAGTATGCACACTGACAGGTTTGGACCGTGTTTATAGTAAATGGAGAGACGGACAAGTAATGGAACACTGGATTGGCTGTGGGGTGCTTGTCCACCACTCTGCCTAGGGCCCCATTTGACCATGATCTAGCTCTGGTATTAGGTGTATTGTGAAGGTTCCAAATTGTTTCAGGACACAAAATTCAATGAAAGCAAAACTACAGCAATAGCTCTAAATTATAATCCCACATATAGTTTAGTACAAAACTATCCCCCATCTGCCAAGCATTACAGAATGAAATATTTGGTGGTTTGGGTTTTGAGTACCGTCCAACATCAGCAGCAAAACAAACCTGGGAATAAATTAAATGCAGACCCATGGAGAGTACTAACAATAAACTTGGATAATAAAACTGAAGTGATCACAATGTTTATTGTGCCTCTGATTCTGCATGTGGCACTACCCTTCTTTGTGCCACATACAGAATTTCTAATGAAATGTTTCAGGCAATATTACCAACAGAGAGAAAGGAATTTATATGGGATGGGAAACATGCTATAGTCACATTGGCGAAAACAGTCCTATCTGTTGAACCAGGAAGACTAGGTCTTTCTGACTTACAGAGATATGACAGGTAACTCAAATCAGGCTGCTATATCTTACATAGTTCGATAGTTGTGAGGCAAAATGGAAGAATATAATATTGTCCTAGAAGAACATGTCAAGGGATGCTATGGACTTGATTTGAAAAGGTGGACGGGAGGAAATAAAACTCTGAACAGTGCAATTAGAGAAGAAAAGAATCATTCTAAACTCTGGGGAATTAAAGCAGTATAGACTGGTGGTTATTGGTATGGTAACAGACAACCAAAACCAGCCATAGGACTAGACTTAAGGAAGAAAAGTAGAGAACCTAGGTCCAGGGAACAGAGAGAATGGGGAGTGAGTACTATAAAATGGGATCAAGCAAAGGGGCAATTAATTTACCACTAAGAAATTTTCTGTCATATCAAGGGGCATTAGAGGAGTTAAGAAAAAAGAAAAACAAATACAAATGGAGAAGGTATTCCTCTGGAAGCAACGAGCTTTACAATAAAACCTAGAACAGAAATGGCTAAAAACAGAATTTAATCAACACTGTGGTGTGACAACTACAAAAACAATAAGATAAAATTACCGCAGAATGAGGAAAGAAGAGCAAGCAACTAGATAAATGCTGAAAATGACAGGAGATATACAAAGCCACAACAAATGCAGCAAAATCCGGGAGATTTAGAATATTTGCCTGGGAGTGCTTGCATGGTTACTTCTGTATCCCGAGTTACACAAAATGTACTATTAATGACAAGCTATTGGTGTAGTATGCAGGGGGAGAGGGGTAACTTGGAAACATACATTCCGGACATGTTCTAAATTAAATAATAAACAATTATTACAGGATAAATCAAATATTCAATGATTATGTTAAATTAAACAATGAAATTGCTTTTTTGAGCTAGAATTTAGAATCGTGGTAACTCAGGTATAGTAATGCACTATTAAGTCTTTTACTTTTAGTACCTAAAAAGTGATAAACAGGGAACAGAAAACAAGGACAGAACCAACAACATATAATGTTACTGTGATTATAAATGAACTTGAAGCAACAGAATAAGGACCCAAAATGCAAAGTATTAGTCAACTGCACATGTTTAAGTGGCAACAACGAAAGCAATTTAAAAAAAGAATGGAACAGAATTTGGGGGAACAGTTTAGGATAAGTGAGGCAATGACTGACAGGTATTACAAAAATTTTCAGTGTAACATGAATAATGGGAAATGAATGTTAGAAACTAAAAGTGAAGAAAACTGATGGATAGGTGCCCAAGTACTCATAAGTGTAACATTTACATGGAATGGACTTGTAGAACTGATTATATTTGTTGTTTGTTTATGTGTTTATGAGATGTGTTTACTACAAGTTTTTTAGTAATAAGGTACATTTTCAGAAAGAGAAAAAAAAATCAGTTTTATAACTCTGTCAGTGACTCAAAATCTTTTTTCCCCTGAGTTTACAACTTTTACAATTTTTGTGATGCACAGACTATAAAAACAAAAGGTTTTGTATGTTTAAAACAGCTTTCCCTACCCTGCATTACTACTGGGACAGCAGTTACCTAAAAACTTTCAATGGTGGTGAAGCCTCTGTCAAACAGAATTTTGGCAGAGTGAGGAAAAATAAATCTTAGCATTTTGTAATTGTTAAAACTTTTAACAATATTTATTTATATATAACAGTACATTAATTAGCACAAGATGAACAGCCAAAATACATCTCCAGAAATAATACATAGAGTAACACAAGAAATCACTTAAAAACAAAGTTAAAATCACTAGCATCCAACAACAATGGACATATCATGCCCATTTCACTTCACTTCAGTGCATTTCATGATCTTTTATTTAAAAGGCAGATAGATACTACCCCATAGTGCTTTGCGAAGCTTCAAAATATTATGCCACGGCTTTAAAGATAACAAAGATATTACCAATCAGTAGCTAATTATAGTAGATTCCCAAATGTTAACTTAAACTAAAACCTAAACCCCCCAAAATTAAATAACATGCAGGATGAATCAAATCTCCTTCATCTAATACCCAGGAAGGCAGGTCATCTTCTCAGAAAAAAAATGCAATCCTGAATTAACCTTGAAGCTGCTGAGATATTCAAGGAGACCAGCAAAAGTATTGGTCATGTTTTAACTTTGAAACTGTCTTCACAGCCAGTTTGAGTTATCCACCACCATCAACATGTCATCACAGCTGAACAGCCTCCAAAGGCGATGTACCCCAAAGTGGATGCCTCATGAAAGACAAGATGCTGCAACCTTCACAAAGAACAATCTTATAATGACATGGACTGGAATGCTCTAAAATGTTAGGAGTATTGGTGGGACTTACTAAGACACTGAGCTGGTAAATTCAGGTATTAAAAATAAGAAGGGTTAGAAATTAATGTCTTTTATGTCCCAGGCTAAACTGCTCCTATGTTCTACTACTAGTACTACTACAGTCCTAAACCAATTTGAAAGAAACTATTCATTTGAGCTCACAATTAACACATTGCTACTTGAATCTTACATATTTGTATGTCTACAGAAATAAGCCACAGTGAGCATATATGCCTTAACTCTATCCCATCAGGGAGGATTGCAATGTAAACAATTATACTATTTTCAAGAAGCAATCTTCAAACTATGTATCTTGCTGAATAATGCTTTCCATACTAGTAGATGTACATTAAACTGCCTCTATAATTGTAGAACATGGCATTCTTTAACAACTGCTAATACCTGTTTCATACTGCATTATTTTTTATGTATGTACAAATAAACAGAATGATATGACATTTGTAAATATATGCTCTTATATTTGTTACATTCAAGTGGTCTATCACTTTATCTAATCACAATTAGTCTAAAGAGTGACCTATTCACAGATGATCTAATGATATTCTCCAGTACATTTTACCAGCTATAAATGTGATAATAAGGAAGGTTTATGCTTTTGGTCACTGGTATTAGTTTTTATATAGATTTATAAGTGTTGTTGCAATTTGATTTACAAATGTTTATCAGATTGTATAATCTGGTGGTGCACTTAATAAAAATAAAAACAATAATAATCCTATTTGTTAACCAGGTAGTCTCACAGGACACACAGTCCCTTTTAGGGGGGACCTAGAAGCATCGTGTGGTGAAGTGACTTGCTCAAGGTCACACAGGAGGCAAATGAAGACTGATGCAATCAAACTTGTACCACAGGAAATACATCTCGCAACCTTAATCTCTGTGCCAACTGCCTTGCTTCCAGTGTGTTTTACCTTTCTTCCACTGTAGGGCAACCATGGAATTCTGGGAGGTGTTGGGGATGCAGGGGAGCTTGCCCTTCTAAAAATATTTCTCTCTCTCTCTCTCCTTTAATGTTATTTGAGTTATGCTGGGTAAGATGAAGTGTTTATATACTCTGATTTTAGATCAAATGATGCACACCCATACACATATGTTGTTGTGTCTTTCGGCTTTTCCCAGTTAGGGGTCGCCACAGCGGAACTCCGGTCCGCTAATGACTGGCAGTAGAGTTTTACGTGCCGAGTTGCTGGCCCTGACGCACAATCTTCAACGAAGGTACGCCCATTCAAGCATGTCTGCACACAGAAGCCGCTCTAGTTGAGAATCGAACAGGACGTCTTACTGTGAGGCGACAACGCTACCGCAGCACCATCACTGCAGTATATAATACATATACATATATATTAGACAAACACAAACACGCCTGGACTTGTATACCGCCACAGTGGTTGCAAGCACAGTACCACTTGTGCAAGAACTGGTCACACAATTCTTCATAAAACTGTGACACTTTGTTTGCAGCTTATTACTCATTCAATGACACTAGGCACTATCTAGTGTTCTCCCATGTAAACTATCACTGCCAAACTACAGTGCAATGCCTACTGCCCATTTCTGTGGGAAAAACATGTGGTTGCTGGAATAAATATGTTTCAGCAACAGCAATGGTGGGTTACTGGGATAATGCATTATATTTCTGTGTTTTCAGCTAGTCTGTGGCCAGGTTTAAACTACAGGATTAACAGCTGTAATACACTTTGTACCCCTACACTTTTTTGTCAGAGCGAAGTGTATAACAGCTTTTAAAGTTGGTTTGGCAGCTACTGTTTATGCTCTAGCACTAGAATCATGTGCAATAGTGATGGAAAGTGCTTAGAAAAACTTTAATGCACCATTCTTATGTCAGAAAGGTGCTTAACAAAACTATTTCTCCCACTTCTCCCAGTTATGTAGAGTAATCCCAGTGCTCATTGTACTACAACATTATTTGGCATGCATAAAGCAACTAAGAAAATCCAGTATAGAATATTAAGTTTACTGTTTTTTTCCCTTGTTTCACTATGGCTAAGAAAGTGATAGTAATATGAATCCTAAATTTATACTAAGTCCATGCTAACTAAAAAGTACAGTTGTGTACACTTACCATAAATGTAGACGTTTGAGTGTATTCACTGTTGCAGTCATCACATTTGGGTTATCAGCTTGCTTTAGCCCTCAGTCGGCCTGATTATCAAAGTCTTGGGTCCTGCGTCAGTTGCTGTCTCATCTTCCATGACGTCAGGTAGTCAGGGGTATAAAGCATGCAGATAACACCATTACATCAGTTGTTCTTGCCCAGATGTCAGGTGGACCCATAAAGGGAAGCAATTACATATACAAGGTTACACCTCCAACAAAAAAGCAAACACACCAAAAAGCTTTAAGCATAGTAAACAAGAATAGAGGCATAGCCAATAGAAGTCAGGGGGCTGGAGGGAGGGTAACTAGGACTGCAACAGTCAATACACTCGAACATCTACATTTATGGTAAGTGTATACAACTGTACTATGTTCTTCGTGTTTCACTGCTGCAGTCATCACATTTGGGTAGATTCCCAAAGCTAAGGATGGGAGGAGGAAATTAGATAGCATCAGGACCAGCTATAAGGCCCTGCAAGACTGCAGTGGCAAAGCCAGCTCTGGATTTAGAGAAAATTAGCAAATGGTAATGCTTGGTGAAGGTATGTACAGAACTCCAGGTAGCAGCTTCTAGGATGTCCCTGGTAGGGACACCTCTGAGAAAGGCTGTAGAGGTAGATGCAGCCCTGGTTGAATGTGGTCTCATCCCCTGTGGGGTAGATTTTCCATGGTGCTTATAGAAGAAATGAATGCAATGGTCTATCCATTTAGAAATGGTTTGCTTTGAAATGGCCTTCCCCTCTGCCCCTGCAGCAAATGCAACCAGCAGCTGTTCAGATTTCCTGAGAGGATTAGACCTGTCCAAGTAATATGTAAGCTGTCTGTGCACATCTAAGGAGTGCAGTATTCATTCCCCTTTGTTCTGTGAATTAGAAAAGAAGGTTGGAAAATGAATGGACTGATTAACGGCCACACTGGATACCACCTTGGGCATGAAGGAGGGATTGGTTCTGAGGGACACCCTGTCCACATGAAAGATGATGAAAGGCTCCACTGTCATGAGGGCCTGTAATTCAGACACCCTTCTTGCTGAAGTGATGGCTAAAAGGAAGGCTGTTTTCCAAGAAAGGAATTTCAACTCTGCATTTGCAGCTGGCTCAAAAAGAGGTAGAGTGAGTTTTACCAATACAAAGTTAAGGTCCCAGGCTGGAGTAGGGGGTCTCCTGGGTGGTCTTACATTTTTGGCCCCTCTGAGGAACTGCTTCAGCAGGGGATGAGAGAAGAGGGGTGGCTCTGTATTATAAAATGCTGAAATGGCTGAGGCATGAATTTTGATGGAAGAAAAGGAAAGGCCCTTGTGAAGCATCTCAGTTAAGTATTGAAGAATCTGAGGTAAATTGGGCGTTGCTGTGCCCATCCCCTGAGATTGGTTCCAGAAACAGAATCTTTTCCATTTTTCAGCATAGGATTTTCTAGTACTAGGCCTCCTTGCCTCCAGAATGGCATCCAACACTTACTTACTGAGGGATGGTAATGGAGGGATCAGGTAATTAGCCAGGCTGCCAGGTTCAGGGTTTGAAGCTGTGGGTGCAGCATCTGGCCATCCTGCTGGGACAGCAGGGCAGGGGTCTGAGGCAGGTGCCATGGTGCCAGCAGTGACACACTGCACAAAAGGGGGTACACCAGTGTTGGCGTGGCCCGTCTGGTGCAATCAGTATAGTCCTTGGTTTGTCCTGTTTGATCTTTAGTAAGACCTTGGAGAGGAGAGGCAGAGGGGGAAAGGCATAAAGTATCTACTTTCAAAGCTTGTTTGTGGGGAGTCCTTGTGCAGAATTTGTCCAATTGGTAGTTCGGGGGAGAGGTAAATAGGTTTATCTCTGGGTTCCCCCATTTGTTTCTCAAAATGTTGAATATCTTGGTTCCTGTTTCCATTCATGTGGGTCCAAGAGATTTCTGCTTAGTTTGTCTGCCAGTGTATTTAGTTTCCTGGGAGGAATTGAGCCTGTAGGTGTACTTGGTAGCTCAAGGCTGTGTTCCACAGAGCCATGGCTAGTCTGCAGAGAGGGTATGAGTGGGTTCCCCCCTGCTTGTTTATGTACCACATAACAGTGGTGTTGTCCATCTTAACCATTAATTGTCCTGGAAGAATGTGATCCTTGAAGGCTGTCAGAGCATTCTGTACAGCTAACATTTCTTTTTGATTGATATGCAGGTGCATTTGACTTGGGTTCCATTTGCCCTGAATGTACTTCTCTGCCAAGTGAGCCCGCCATGCATAGTCTGATGCATCTGTTGTTAGGGTTTGGGCGGCAGGGGGTACAGTGAATGGCAGTCCCTTGTTTTGGTGGCAGGTCTCTGCCCACCAAAGGAACTCTATCTGTAGACAAGGTATGATAGGAATCATTGCTTCTAGATTCTGAGAATGTTGACACCATAAGCTTTTTAGATACTACTGCAGTTTCCTCATATGCAGTCTTGCATATGGAATGAGGAGAATGCAGGAGGCCATGAACCCCAGGGCTTGCAGTATTTTCCTTGCAGACAGCTGGGTCTTTGTGGCCAGTAGTTTGAAGCAGGCTGTCAAATGAACTTGTTTCTCTGGTGTGAGGAAAGCCATCTGGGAAGTTGTGTTCAAGCTTGCTCCCAGGAATACAATTTGTTGGCAAGGTACAAAATGTGATTTCTTTTCGCTTATGGTGCATCCCAGAGAAGTTAGCAATTTCTGTACAAACGCCAGATGATTCAATAGTATGTCCTGCCTTTCTGCCTGAATTAGATAATCGTCCAGGTATGGGTATATTTGAATATTTCTTTGCCTGCAAAATGCAATGACTGGAGCTAGGCACTTTGTGAATACCCTGGGCGTAGTAGATAAGCGAAAGGGCAGTGCAGAGAATTAATAGTGCATGTAGCCTGCTTTGAAGCTTATGTATCTTCTGCAAGATTCCCTTATTGGGATGTGCAGGTAGGCTTCCTTTAAATCCAGTGTTGCCAACCAGGCATCCTTGCCTAGCATAGGAAGCAGCTGGTGAAGAGTTAGCACCTTGAATTTTGGGATCACCAAAAATGTGTTTAGGATAGAGAGGTCCAGGATAGGACACCAGGAGTTGTCTTTTCTGGGCACCAGGAAAAGACTTGAGTAGAAACCTTGTCCCCTTTCCTCTTCTGGGACAGGTTGAATAGCCCTGATACTTGAGAGAAAGAACTTGCTTTTGAGCCTCTGCCCACTGATGTGAGGGTAGATCTGGCTAACCGCTTGGGGATGATAAGGAGTGGAAATGGAATTTGTATCCTTGGGAAACTATTTAAAACCCATTTGTTCTGGGTAATGAGTTCCCAATGTTTTGCCTGCAGGGCAATCTTTCCCCCTAAAAGAACAGTCAGTTTAGGGCTTGGAAGTTTTAAGGTTAAGTCACTCAGACAGTTTACCATGGGGGGGAGTCTTACTACTCCCAGCTTTGGAGGTGTGAGCCCTCCACTGCTTAGTCCTGTGAGTACCTTGGGACTGATGCCTGGGTGTTCTGCTGGTTCTGGGTTTAGACTGAGAAGGCCTGGAATCATAAGGAAAGGACCAATTCTTACAGGGCCAATGCCTACTCAATCTGGGAGGCTGTACTTGCAGGAACTTTTTAACAGTTTGCATAGACTAAGCTTTTTCCTCCATTTTTTAAGTACTTCTGCTTTGTTGCCAAACAGGTGGTTTTGGTTTAAGGGAGCATCCAGCAATTTAACTTTAACATGATCTGGCAAAGATTGCTCCTTAAGCCAAGCATGCCTTCTAAGTACAGACCCAGTGACAGCAACCCTGCAAGATGCTCTAATGAATCAAAACCACACTGCAAAGTATGTTTTCCAACTTGTTCAGCAGAATGCATTAAATCCTGTAAATCTTTATTTTCAGCACAGTCAGGAATCAACATCATTTTCTGTTTAAGCAATCCAATAATATGCTGCTGATACTTTAACATATGAAACTGGCAATTTAAAGCCCTAATGGCCAAGGTTGCAGAAGTATATACATTCTTACCCCATCTATCCAGCGCCCTGGAATCTCTATCAGAGGGGGTAGGATTTTTGGCAATAGTAGCCTTAATGCCCTTGGGTCCCTGTGAAATGGTCTCAGGATCCGCAGTAGGATTTTTAAAGAGGAACTTGTGAGAGTCAGGAACCCTGTAATACCTATCAGGTTTTCTGGGTGCAGGAGGTAAAGAGTCAGGGGCCAACCTAGATTCCAATAAGGCATCATCAACAATGTCCAGAACAGAGGGGATAGCTAAAGGCCTGTGTTGGGGCAGGAGTAAGAAAAACCTAAGCCTCTTTTTAGAGTCAGAGTAATTCTGGCTTTCCCAGCAAAAATGCTCCCTAAGAGTATGCAAGGTTTCTCCAAAAGAGAAATCCTCTGGAGGGGAAGCATAGGGAATGGAGTCCTCTGCATCAGAATCAGTTTAATATGCAAGTTAGTAGGCCTGAATACACCCTCAGAAGACGGTGCCTGCGCAGCAGTTCCGGACCCATCCAAGGTAGAGACATCCGCAGGTTCCACAGTTGAAGAAGCAACTCGCGGCATACCGGACTCCGAATGGGTCTCAGTAGAGGCCTGCGAATCTGAAGTAGCGGGTATCAGGGGTTGCGAAAGCACCTCACTGAGTACCGGTGAACTGGCAACTAGCTTAGGAGAATTGTCGGCGGCAGCTTTGGACCTATGCGGTCGGTCTCTGTCTTTATCTTTGCGCTTTTTAGTAATGTGGGTAGTCGGGTGGCTTACCGAAGCCATTTCTGGATAACTGAACCGAGTACCAAAATATTTAGAAGCGTAAATAAACCGAAGACGAATAGTTTGTTGTTTAAATAAGGCACAAAACCGACAGCGAGGTACGTTGTGGTCTGGGCCTAAGCAAGGAATGCAGTACGAATTAAAATCTTTATGAGGTATTTGCTTTCCACAAGAAATACAATTACTAACTTTTACTGACATTGGTTTAGAGCAAGAAAAAGTTTCCCCAATGGGGTACTTAGCTTAGTTGAAGACTTTGATTCTGAAACTCGAAAACGAAAATTTCAGGAGTTGGCCGACTGGCACTTGCGAACTGCTTCTGCTTCGGGCACCGCACGGCAAGAAAAACTGATGTAATGGCGTCAGCTGCATGCTTTATACCCCTTACTACCTAACGTCACGGAAGATGAGACAGCAACCGACGCAGGACCCAAGACTTTGATAATCAGGCCGACTGAGGACTACTGCAAGCAGATAACCCAAATGTGATGACTGCAACAGTGAAACACGAAGAACATCAAATCATTAGATAGAAGAGGGAATATAGTATTGAGCACTTGTTTACTGGAATAATTCATGCCCCAGAATTGGCTATTAAAAAGGCTCTGTTACACTCAGACTACATTTGCGTTCCTTCTACCAAGTGCAAGTTGGAGCACAGTAAAGCAAAAACAAAAACAAAAAAAAAAGAGAGAGAGACAGAAATGCTCATCAGCCTAAGCAAAAATAAATACTTCTGATACAAACAGCAGGGTAGCAAACTATTTCAGTTGTTTGTAAGTCGAAACAATTGGAAGCCTACTATTTTGTTACTTATGGCTGTGTGAATACTTTCCCTTTTTTCCACGTGTCTCCCCACTGTTCTGTTTTTCTTTTTTAATACTTCAGTTAAACTTGTCTGAGAAAAATGCTGCTATGATGTTTACACTATTACACAGGTAGGTGTGTTTTCTCAATTAAAATGGCTGTCACTCTATCTTACTTAAAACCTGCCTGACAATTGTCCATGGGAGGTATG